>NC_138197.1:24897031-25087031 GCF_964194105.1 Spermophilus citellus | reverse complement strand
ATTCATCGTTACACAGAACTAACTTTTGGCTTTGTCAATCTTTGCTGTTGTATATGTATTTCCTATGTCATGAATTTTGGGGGTGGGGTGGGGGAATTAAACCCAGGGCTGATTTACCACTGAGCCACATCCCTAGCCCTTTTAATTTTTTCTTTTGAGATAAGATCTTGCTAAGATGCTTAGTGCCTTGCTAAATCGCTGGTCCTGGCCTTGAACTTGTGATTCTACTGCCTCAGCCTCCTGAGCTGCTGGGATGACAGGTGAGCGCCACCGCATCTGGCTGCTTTTGTCTTTATTATGTCCTTATTTCTACTTTCTTTGGGCCTGTTCTGTGTTTTGTTGTTTTTGGAACTTCTTAAGCTAAATAGTCATATCTGTAAGAAGATCACTAACCTAGTTAGTTTCACTAACTTACCTGTAGTCTGCTCACAGGCCTGCTGGGGATTCTGCAACTCCCTGTGAAGGTGGACCCTGTCTCTCCCCACCGCCTTCTACTCCCCAATGGTGGGTAGTGGGAGGCCCACCTGTCTTGGATGAAAATGGAATGGGGGCTTTTGGAGAAGGAGACCAAGTCAGGTCTCTTACGAAGTTGGAATGAAGAGATGATCTTCTGGGTATCCTGACTTTTCTGTGACTAGCTCCCAGCTTTCCCAGAGCCAGGCTTGAGATCAGTCAGTCCTTAGGGTCATGGGAGCAGGAAGCCCTGAGGTGCTAGGGGTTGGCTAGTGGGGTTAGACTGCCTGGTTCCTTTGGGAACAAAGCACACAGACCTGCAGGGGGAATGGGAAAGAGAGAGTTCCCTTCCCTCCTCCCCATCCTCTGAGCTCCAGTTCTTGTTTCTTCTAGCCTTATCCAGAATGGAATTTTCCTGCTAGGACCAGTTCTGGACCTGCCCCCCTCTCTATTCCTGTTTTTTCTTTTAATCTTCCTGCCTCCAAGCTGGGGCTTGGGGCCTATCTCTGAGTCCCTGGGAAGAGAAGGGTGCAGAAAAGAACTCAGCCCTTGGCCCTTGTGGCTTTGGGGCTCTGGCTGAGCCTCACCTTCTCCTGGAGGAAGCACCTCCCTGTTCTCTGAAGGGTCTCCCTGGAGGGAGGGCAGAATGGAGCTCTCTCTTAAAGCAGCTAAATGCATCCTGGGGTGGATTGCCCTCAGGATGCCTTTCTTCCCAGTTCTCCTGGTTTATGTCTGTGACCCTGGCAGTCCTATGGCTTGCCCTGTAGGTAGAGGAAAAGACTTCATGGGAGGTGAGTGGATAAGTGAGGGGACCCAGTGGACAAGATATTTGGTTGTCAGTTATGTGAAGTCCTAAAGAGAGCAATCCTAGGCATCCAAGTGGCTTTTGTTCCACTGGTAGAACAAAAGCAGAGCTGTTTTCCATGAGGAATCTGAGAGCAGTGACAGGGAGGAAACCCTGTGACTTCCTTCCTTCGAGGTGCCTCCGCTAGAAAAGATATCATGGGCCGCCTGGCAAGTTTATTGCATCCTGGTGTCAACAACATCCTGGTGATGGATGGTGGTTCCGGAAAGCAGTGATCAGTTAGCCACATCTGTAAGGACTGGGAGAGGAGGGCAGATATGCCAAGGCACACGGCCATGTTGATGTTGCTGTCAATCTGGCTTCAGTTTTGTGGGGTTTGTGCTGAGGTGTGAGAGGCTGTCAGTTGCAAGACTGACTGGCAATAAGCCACAGAATCCATCCCATTATAACTTAAAACCCAAGTCTTCGTGGATTGGGGTCCCAGGGGAGGAGGTGGACAGTAGACTGTTGTTATGGTCTAAATATGAGGTGCCCCCCCAGAAAAACCTCACGTGATAGATAATGCAGGAACATTCAGAGGTGAAATGATTATGAGAGCTGTACCCTAATTAGTGGATTAATTCATTTGATGGGTTAATAATTTGAAAGGAGTACTGGGTGATAACTGTAGGCAGGTGGGGTGTGTGAGGTGGTGTGCCCCAGAGATTATATTTTGCCCCTGACTCCTGTGTGCTCCCCAAGCCCCCCTCTCTCTCCTTGCTGGCTCCCATGAGGAGAGAAGCTTTCTTCTACCATGCCTTTTCACCACGATGTTCTGTCGGATTCAGGCCCAGAACAATGAGGTTGGCCAACCATGCACTGAGACCTCTGAAACCATGAGCCCCAAATACACTTTTCTTCCTCCAAGTTGTTCTTACCAGTCATTTTGGTCACAATGATGAAATGCTAACTAACGTAACTGCCAGCTGGCTAAGCTACCTGCCAAGCCCTGGAATGGATTCCTTTTTCATCAGGAGAATCACCCAAGTATAGTTGTTGGGACAGCAGGTGCCCCATGTTGGGGTGGCTGGGCCTCACTGTTGCTGGTGTCTGCTTCCTGGGTCTACTGTGATGGCCTGGGTCCGCTAGCACCGTTTCCTGTGCACCCAGCCTTAGTGCTGCCCCCACCTCTGCCTCTAGGAGCCGCCCGACTACCTGTCCCCACGCCACTTCTTTCCCTGCTCTGTGCTTCTGGTAACTATCTGACCTGGATAGAATATTTAGAAGACCAATTTGATGATTTCCTCAGTGAAGGCGGTTTTTCAATCCATTTGTACACTTGAGTATGATTTTTTTTTTTCTTTCATGCAAGTAAATTTATATATCAGGTTGTGGTCCTTGGGCAGATTGTCTTGGTTTCCGTCTCATGAAGATCTGTTCATTCCAGTCTGTAGAGAGGTGGCCTTGAACATGTTCACTGGTCCTCAGACCTGACCCTGACTGCAGAATTCCCTCCTGGGAGAGCCCTGTGAAGTTTCATTCTAATGCAGGCCTTCCCCATGACCCCTACCATGTCACCAACCTCTACGTTGAAATAACCGGTCCATTTCTTGTTTCTTTTGGATGGCACCCCCAGTGTGAACTTGTAAGCAGGAGTTTTGTTTATCCCACTCACTGTGTATGCCCAGACACTTGGAAGGTGGAAGGTGTGTGCTGGCCGGCAGGTGTGCACAAGCTTGTTATTGAATTCACCCTAGTTTCTAGCACTGCCATCTTGTTTGGCCTGTTGCTCTCAGCCAGAAACCGATAGATCCCGGGACCCCTTCCTGCAAAAATTCGGAGTCAATGACCGATGAGTGTGAATTTCCACCATCACAAAAAGGATCAGAGCTTTCCATCTCAATGGCAGATGGATCCAGAGGGATTTGGAGGGTTTTGTTAGAATAGGATGGTGTCCATTCTCACTGGAGGGATAGATGACTTCAGGGGCCAGAAAGTTAGACCAGGGTAGCCCGCCTGCATCTGAACAGTGGGGTTCTTTTGGCTGCAGGCCCTCTCCCAGGGCTGGGCTGAGCTAAGTCCCCTCCGGGGTATTCTCAAGGGGTCAGTCCTCAGCTTCCTGGGTCATAGAATTCCCAGGATAGGACAGGTCCTAGCTGGCTTCTGCTTCTTCTGGAATTTCCTATTTCCTGGGAAAAGTGTGAGGTCCCCTCCCCTTTTACAGGGGACAGTGGGACCCTGGGGAGGGCACTAGGTTTGTCTAGATTTCTGGGCACTCGGAGTTCTGGTCCCCAGGAGAGCTGGGGGCCTGCTTTGCAGGTACCATCTTGACCCGCTGTTCTCCTTCCTCAGTGAGGTCCTCTGATGACTCAGCAAGGCTCTTTCTTCTGTCCCCAGTTAGGAGAAAACAGGACCTAACCGTGGAGCAAAGAGCAGAGCTGGGCTGAGCGCTGCACGTGGCTCTGACTCAGCCAAGCCCTTGTGTCTCTCAGGAGCCCACATTTCAGAGTCCCCTCACCCTGTGTTACAGCCACAGGCTATTGTCTTATCCTTCTCAGAATCTTGGCATCTCTGGCAGCTCCCAGCAGGAGACCTGGCAGGCACGTGATAGGGCTCAGGAAATGTTTGCCAAATTGCTCTCTGTGGCTCCAATTACGTTCCCCAACAATGCTCCCCCCAATCTTTCCACTGGAACCTGTTGCCCCTCCATTTCAGGAACAGTAGACCCCAGGGGCTTGTCAAACCAGACCCTGTCATTAGGTTTTACACTTGGGTAACTGAAAATCACCTGAGGTTAATGATCCAATCTGGTCAGTGGGATGGGCTCCCCTGACCCACCAATGCACCCTTGCTCTATGTGGCAGAAAACCAAGCAGGCTGGGAGGGTCCTAGGCTCCATCCCCTCACGGCCTCGGTGCACACTGATTGTTGTAATACTCCTCCCTCTGCAGCTGCCTCCAGTCTCCATTGTAACCTGGTCTCTTAACTGGCTCTGTGTGTGTGTGTGTGTGTGTGTGTGTGTGTGTGTGTGGTGATAGCAGCGGTGGAAGAGGCAGATCTGGACCCACAGGCAATCTCCTGGCCCTGCTCCCCAGCTCTGCCCTAGTGCACCCCCATTAGATGACCAGTGCTTACTTTCCCCATCCAGGACTTCCCAACAATGTCACATAAATACTTTATCCTGGAATGGCTGCCACAGTGGAGGAGAGCAGCCTGACACCCCCAGCTGCCCCAAGAAGGCAGTGGAGAGCAAGAGTCCATTGGGTGGAGGGAGCCCATCCCACTGACAAGATATGATCATTAACTTCAGGTGATTTTTCACCTGAAATCAACTCCCATAGGCTGAAACCCGATGGCAGGGTCTGGTCTAGCCAGCCCTGTTTCCTGAATGAAAGGGCAACAGGTTCAGGTGAAAGATTGGGGAAACATCAAGGGCGGAGGGCACCAGTACATCCTCTGACCCGACCCTAACCAGGAAGATGCTCTGATTTGAGGTGGGTCCTCCCTCTGTGAAAACAAATGAAACAACAGACACAGTTGGCTCAAGTGACATATTTCAATATAATCTCTAAAACTCTATGAATTGAACAGATAAAATACCTCTGGGCTATTTTGTTACAAAATATTTGCCATTTGGATTAGTTGCTGGGTGCAGCCACCCTGACTTTTCCTAGAGAGGTGTCTCTCCAGTGGGGTGAACGGTGTACGCGGGGAGGAGGGGCACAGCGAGAAGGGACATATAGCTGAACACAGGGACAGACGGATGGATGGTTGTCAGGGAAGCCTACTGGGCACAAGAGACATCCTGGCAGGCTCTGAGGGACAAGTGGGTGAGGGATCAAAGGCCCAGGGCCGAAAAGTGTGTGTGGGAGCAAGACATCTTTGTGAACAGACAGACAGACAGGCAGGCTTCTGGGACAAGCTGCTGGGGCCGGGCCTGTTTCAGGCCTGAAGGTGGGACTTGGCCAAAAGCTGGTGGGAAAGCTAGTTTCATCCCCCACTCTCAATTCTGGAGTTGGGGCCAGGTGGATAAATTGGGAGAGGGGACCAAGTCCCCTAAAGTAAGGCCTAGAGAGTTGATGAAGTGGGGCCATCTTGGGGTGATTGGGTCTGGGGGCTCAGTCAGCACTCCACTGCCCTCTTGGGAGAGCAGGAGGGCCCAAGGGCATCTCTGCCAGGCCCTCTGGGAGGACTGAACCACTCTCATGGGGAGGGACAGGAGGCTTCTCCTAGGTCTCTGTGGAAAAAGACAGAGACAGGTCCCAGACTTAGCCTGCTGGCTAAGTGGGTAGGGGAGTTACAGATGTTGGGAATTCTGACTTCCCCTGACGGTGAGGAGGCCCAGCTGTCTCCTGCCCTCGGTGATCAGGGGGTCAGAGTCCCTCCCTGCTCAGAACTGCTGGGTGCCCATGACCCCACGCTGATCTGCTTCCTCTGCAGATGGAGTACACACATGTGCCAACCCAAAGACCCCTGCCGTGGAAAGTCAGGCCTTTGGGGGGCAGTGTTACTGTGCCCATCAACAGGAAGGGAGGGCACTCTTTCAGCTTGAAGCATGATGTGAGCAAGAGACCTTGGTCCAGATGATGGGGACCAAGTTGTCTGGGCTGTGCCCCTTCCTCGGCAGCCCTTGGCATCCACGGTTCCCACCCCACAAATATATTTAGCTGCGCTCATAGCTCATTCTTTTATAGCTCATACCCTGCCTCCTATTCGTAATTTTCACCTTCCTTCAAGATTTATCCATTTCCATACTGCAACTCTACTTCCTCTCCAGGCCCTGACACCTCTGAGCCAAGGGCGATGAGGTGTCTGACCTGTGCACCCCATCTGTCCATCTGTCAGCTGCTCCATTCCCCAGGCTTTGACTGGAACATTCCTGTTACAGAAAAGACCCTGCAGGGGGCCAAGGCAGCCAGGACAGGGAGGAGCAGATGGGCTGGGAGCCCCAGGGGAGCCAGCAAATTGGCTGCAAGTTATGAGTTATGGAAATTGGGCCGACAAAGACAGAAATAAACTCACCGGGTGACATCATAATGACGTCTGGGTGACCACACATGTACATAAGAAACTAGGTCATCTGGCCTCTCCGAGAGCCAGGAATCATCTGTGCCTCCTACCTGTCCCAGAGTACTGCAGGCTGGGGTGTGCAGTAGGGGCTGGGAGAAGCCAATTCAATTTAGACTTGGGCAATATTCACTGTATCTTTCTGGGTGCTTTAAAAACAGGCTCTGAGTGGGAGATGGGGTGGGGGAATCTTAATGAAGGAGCGACAGTGGACTAGAGACTGGCCTGGCTTGAGATAGACACTTCCTGGAAGGGTCATGACTGGGGAGGACGGCACTACCCCTGTGGTCTTTGAGGATGGGCTGCCTTTCATCTGACTGGGGAGAGGACACTTCCCTGGGCTCCATGTGGCCACCTGAGGTTAGCTCTGATTCTGCTCTGCCCTGGGAAGTCAGCAAGCTCTGCTTGGCTCCTTTGCAATTTCTTCTTCTTCTTCCTTTTTTTTTTTTTTTTTTTTTTTTTTTTTTTTGGTACTAGGTATTGAACCCTGCTCTACCACTGAGCTACAACCCCATTTTTTAAATTTTGAGAAAATTCACTAAGTTGCCCAGGCTGGCCTTGAACTTGCATCCTCTTGCCTCAGCCTCCTGGGTTACCAGGATTATAGACCTTTGCAATTTTGAGAGTCCAGGACTCTTAGCCATCCCTACTGGAAGTGGGTCCATACCTTCCAGAAGGGGCACTATTTAAAGGCTGGGGGTAGCAGGGGAGATGCAGTGCCTCTGGAGCCCCACTTCTCCTGCCTGCCTCCGCACCCAAGCCTCTCCTGGAGGCCACAGAGTCATGCAAAAAGGAGCCCTGCCTCGGGACCAAGTGGCACCTCTGCTAGGCAAATCACTGCCTCATCCCCTTGTTTCTGCTTCCACATTGGTTCTCAAGTGTATTTATGTGCAAGGGCCTGTGTGCTCTTGGCATTGACTGGGTATTATTTATGGGCCAGGAGATTAAGAAATGCTTTTAAAAAGTTCATTTGGCAGATATATGATCCAGCAATTCCATGGCCCTGTTGACCTGGCCCAGAGACAGCGCAGTGCTCCCCTTTCCCTTTCTTGAAGCCCTCCTGGAGTCAGGCCAGCTCAGGAAAAGCCCCAGGAAGAGGAGAGGGGGGAAGACATGGTCAGAACAGCCAATGTCTTGGAGGAACCATGGAGAAGTCCCCTGAGACTGCCAGGCTTGGGGGACAGGGGCAGCAGAGAAAGTCCCCCTTCTCACATCTCCCACTCACTGGTACCTACAGGGACCAGGGTCTACTCTCCTCCACTCAGCCACAGATTCATCTGGTCCTGGGGCTGTGAGGCAGCTGCCTTCCATCCACGGCTCTGCTGCTGGCCACTGGCCACTAAGAGACTCAGAGCTGGCCACCTGTTAGTCCCTCATCTCTGGTTTTCTTCAATTCATGGTCCTACTGGGGAGAGTGGTAGCCACAGGAAGAGGAGTTGTCGCCTCATCTGGCCATGTGGGCCCAGGAGTGTGGGTGGTGTCTCCCCCTCTTGGGGGAGGGGGTGCTCAACTGAGTAAGGGGAGGATGTTTGGACCAAGCAAACCCATGTGCCAGGGATTGGGGTTCTTTCCGAAATGACGGTGATCAGTGACCAGGAACACATCGTGCCAGGGTGTGGGGAGCAGCGAAGGACAGCCCAAGTCCCCCCCAGTGGACAGCTCTCCTAGGACAGTAGGGTGCTGGGGGACAGAGTCTACACCAGGCTCCTTGAGCCGCTGGAATAGCGGCGCCGATGCAGCAGGGAGCCCGGTGGGCAGAACTGGTGTGGGTGGTTGTAGGGGGGTGGGGGCGGGGGCAGTGGAGGCTGGTGGATGACCTTGACCGGGGAGCCTGGGCCGCCCAGAGGTGTGGAGCCACAGGAATCAGAAGAGGATGAGGCGTAGCAGGAGAGAGCCTGGCTCAGCAGGGGCTCCATGCGGGCCAAGCAGGGCTTGTCCAGGACAATGACTTTGACAATTTGCTGGCACTGCACCAGGGTGCCTGGGGGCGTGGGTGGCGGTGGCAGCGGTGGGGGCTGCTCTCTCAAGGGGCTAGGCTGCAGGTCTGGCAGCTGCGGTGCTCCCCTCTCGGCCCCCAGCCCGGGGTTGTGCTGGGACGTTTGAAGCCTGTTGTGAATTGACACCTAGTTTAGAAACAGCCAGAGAAGCATGAAATGTTACAAGACTAATTCCCAGCTGCTAGGACTGGCTACCCTGAGCCTCCCTTGGCCTCCCTCCCTCACTCTCAGCCCTTTCTCTGACCCGCCACCCATCTCTCTACCCAGAGGAAAACTGGTTCTGACTCTGGCTCTTGTGCAGCAGGGACAGAGGAGGTAAGAGACCGTCCACAGGCAACCACAGCACTCCAGGCCTCAGTTTCCTCATCTGTGAGATGGGTTCTGCCTGAATCTGCAGTCTGATTTCATGGACTTGCTGGGAAGCTCTAGGTCAAGGGCTAACTCCTTCCTACGGCCCTCTGTACTGACCAAGCTTGAAAGGTAGGGGTAATAATCTGTATCTGCTCAGGGCCTCCCAGACACTGTGTAGACACTGTCCCGGATTGGGCACAGGGGCAGAGCCTGGTGTTTGGGATTCTTCAATCCCATTTCCTCTTTCCAGCTTCGCTGAAGAGGAAGCCTCATTGCTGTTGACCTAAAGGTGCCCCAACTTCAGAATGCTGGGGACCCTGAAAGGGGGTGTTCTGGGCCTACCCATCCTCCTAGACTCCTCAAGCCCATGACGCTGAGTTCAAGAACAACCCAGGCAGCCAAGGGCAGAGTCAGGCCCCACCCTCCTTTCCATCTCAATCTGGGCTTTGCTACAGAAGGGGAGAGGCTCTCCTGTTTATCCCTTGGGTGGAACAGGAGGAGGTGACCTGGATGGTAAGACTACGGAGGTCAGTATGAACTTCCCGGGCCTCATCCTGCTAGCAGGGCAAGGTGGAGAAAATGGGCAGCAAGGGGGCTAGAATTTTCTGGAAGGAGAAGATTTAATTCCTTATCTTGTTCCATGCCACACCCAAGCCCCCAACCTGTAGATATGACACATCAGATCCTCTCCAAACACTGGGCCTTTTGAGCTGGGGTGGGTGGAACCCTTCCCCTCTGAGAAGGCTTCCTACTGGGCTGTCAGCTGTCCCTGGGCACCACCTGGGGCCAGTTGCTCACAGTGCAAAGGAGGACATTGAAACTGCAGGGAGGGGGACTTATCTCAGGCCTAGACTGGGTGGTCCCATCCCAAACTATCTCTGAGCTCTAACCCAGCATTCCCTCGTTCTGTTTATTGCTAAAGGTATAATTTCAGGGACCCCTTTTCTGGAAACAGGTCCTTCCAATGGGTTGCTTCCCTCTCAAGGCTCCCCACCTGTGCCTTCCCCTCAGGATTCTCAGGCCCCACTGCCACCATCAGCACCTGACAGGCTTTATCCTTCACTCTCAGCTTCCTACTGCACAGTCCTAGGCTGACTGTCCAGGTCTGAGATCCCCCTAAACCAATGGAGGTGCCTCAAGACACATGGCAGGAGAGGGCACAGCTGGGGGCCACCCTTCCTCTCACGGAGCCTCTGTGGTCCTCACTTTGGCAGAAGCCACTGCCGGAGGTCATGGGCACCTTCCCCCACCTGCTGGTATTTTGAACTATTCCCCAGGAGATAAGTGGCTTGAGAACAGCCAAGCTAAGCTCAGGGCCCATCTGCCTCCCTGTCCCCACCTTCACAGTGCTCCCTCTCAGGGAGAACACCTGGTCACTCAGCCCAGACCCAACCTTTCTGGTCCTCCTCCTCGGCTGCTCCCAGGAGGCTGGAAGCTCTTGGCTTCTTCCAGCATCTCCCTCCACCTCCTGCTCTAGTTCTCCTCTGCTGCACTGCAGCCCCCACCCCAATCTGGGTCCTTTGTTTTTGATGGTCAGTAAGTGAAAAGCAGGACGTGACAGCAAAATTCCCTATCACTTTAACCCCCTTCTCACCTCCCTGCTCATGAAAGAAAGAGAAGAGAGAGAGAGGATGGAACATGAGTAGCAGCTCAGAATAGCTCAGAGAAGATGGAGAAGCGCCTGCCAGAGGGCTCGGCCAGGCAATGATGGAGGAGAGGGCAGAGGACGAGAGCTTGGGGTCCAGCCGAGAGGCCATGGGGTAGAGAGGCTGCCCTCTGTGCAGGGGAGCAGAGGCTGGCAGGGCCCTGGAGCTAGCTGAGGGGTAGCAGCCTTGCAGATAGCCACATGGCCCCTAAGGGCAGGTAGGAGGGGAGATAGGGTGTTCAACTGGGGTCTTCCCTGGGCAGCCGGGGCTAAGGCTGGGGCAGGGCTGGCGGAACAAGCCGGTGGGCTGGTAACTGGGCGTGTTTATCTGCAAGGCTGAGAATGGGCAGCTGCAGGAAGATGGGGAGAGGAGGGTGGGGGATGGAATACCCACCCTGGGGGCTGGTCAGCTGCTGGGGCAGGAAGCTCCTCCGAGTAAAGGTGCCTCCTCCAGACACACGTGTGTGGGGGGTGGGGGCCAAGGGGACAGAGAAGAAACTGATCTCCCCAGGACATCCTGTGGCTTCCCAGGACTTGGGCAGACTCCAGGTGGGGCTCCTCCCTTATAGAGCTGGGTGGGAGCCTCCACTTTGAAGTGGGGGTTGGGAAAGGACCATCTGTATGAGCAGTTAGAGGTCCCCAGGGGCCTGGCAGCAAAGGAGTAAGGTTGGGTCTCACAGGGGTGTGAGGATCCAGTGTGGAGAGCTGGGACCCAGCAACATGCCAGGGCAACTCCATGGTCCCCCACAGGGGAGACACCCTGGGGCTGGCAGGGACCAGAGGCTACTTCTCCAGTCCCTTCCTGGGTGGCTTAGGGAGGGACACCACCCTCTGCCTCCAACACAGCTGGTCTTCATATTAATCAGCTCTCCCCCCAGGAAGACCTCTAAGATGACCCAGCCCAAGTCTGACTCCTTTTTTCCTGTGCACATCACTGTCCCCCGGGGGCCAGCTTTCCGGGGGACCAGATGTTCCGAGGAGAAGCTCCTCCTCCTCCCTTGCTCCCACTCTCAATTCTCCATCTTTCCTAGGAGGTATCCAAAAGGGCTGGTCTGCTGGAGAAATGTTCACTTTGGGGATTTAATGGGTGCCTTTCTGGAGGGAACCCAGGCTCCCTCCTACGGGGATGGAGGACCTGAGAAGGGAATATTGGGTTCTCTAACACAGCAAATACTGGAGAGCAGTGGAGAGTCTGCTGGGGAAGTAGATACGGGGACAGCATGGGTGGGAGGGACACGGGGGTGTCTTGGGCTTTGTTTCCATGGGGCTGGTCTGGGAGCTCGGCCTTGGAGGGCAATGGGCAGGGAGGGCTGGGCTGGGGAGTGGGCAGAAAGTGCTTGCAGCTTAACTGGGGGCTGGAAGAGTGGCATTACCCATGCTAGCAGTAACTTTTAATTGTATCTCTTGAAATTGGTAAAATGGTGAGTCGGGCTGGGGAGGCATTGATTAATACCTGAGAAGAGAAACAACAGAGACGGTGAGAAGAAGGACAAGAGGGGCACAGACTCACTCACCTGGACACAACCAGGCCTCCACTTACCTCCCCTGAGCTCTCCACCGGCTTCTCCCCCAGCGCGGCTTCCCTTTTGGCTTTGAATGCAAACAGCATAGGCTCATTCTCTACCAGTCCTGGAGGGAAACCTGGCCCACCCTAATCCTCCCCTCCAGCATCTCTGTTGTTGGGTGTCGAGGGCAGCAATACTGTAAGTGCCATCTGTGCAGATGACAGGCTGCACTGTCCAGGTAAGAATCTCCATGCAGCAGGAACTCAGTTCTACCACTCAGTGGCTGTGTGATCTGGGCAAGATGCTGCATATCTCTGGGCCTCCACACACTACCAGATGTCTGATGTTGACATCGTGAAGTCTAATTCCTCACAGTCAAAGCCTTTCCAAAATGGACTAGGAAAGCGGGCTGATGGGGTGAGTCCTGGTTTGTGGGTATCATGGTAATCTGCCTCCTTCACCCACAGGCCCCTTGAGGGAGAAGCCTGTTTGTTTCTGTCCCTGTGACTTGGTTGAGTGGTGAGGACTTGATCAGCTGAGGCCTGCACAGTTCAAAACACGGTGCCCCACACGCATCAGAGCCGATAATGGCCTGTAATTACTAGTAAGGCATTCTGCCTAGCCTGGCACAGCAGCAGGGACCCTGCAGACCCCCAGGGACAGCTTGATGACTTTTCTGGCTAAGTCACTGATGGTTTCCACCCATCCCCAGCAGGAGCCCCTCTGATTTCTCAACTCCTGGGGGTGTCAGCTCCCCTTGCCAATGTGCAGCCCTCTGTTTTCCAAAATGCAAGAGGGAGCAGCACCACTGTTTGGGAAAGAGAAACGCCTCCCTGCTGAGGCCACCGATGGCCAAGTCCCTGGGGATGCGCATCCTGGCCTGACCTGTGCTTGCAGCTCCCAAAAGAGAGGCCAGCGGGGATACAGGCTGTGGGTGAGAAGGGGTAAATCACAGTTGAGGGCCAGCTGTGGGGTTCAGACCACCCTGCAAAAAAACAGTGACCCACATCCTATGACCTTATAGAAATAAAGGGGCCCCCTAACAGGCTGGGTGGAGAATTATGGATGCACCAGGGCAGGTCCAACCATCCGCAAAGATCACAGTTATAGTAAGAATCTCCGTGCAGCAAAAAGAGCCCCATGTCTTGCTTGGAAGTGAATCCCAAGTCCCAGCTGGTGTGACCAGTCCCTGTATCTGGGGACAGCTATGGAGGGTTTGAGACCACATGGAACCCACTGGAGTTTCTCAGCTCAGGCTGACACCTTACTGTGACCCTGATTTTCTGGTGCTCCAGGTAGAGCAGCAGATACTCAGTAGGCATTTTTTGAACGTGACACTTAATGACTGGGTTACTGCACGGTTCTGGATGGTTTGCTGGGGTTCTGTTGGGAAGGGGTGTAAGTCTCATGCCATCTCTCCCCATTCCTTTTATTTGGTGCTGGTGTAAGGGAGGTGGTGCTCCCTGAAAATGATGAATAAAGTTGGAGCAGCAGAGAGAAGGAGGGGGCATCGCAGGGGTTGGGAGAAGCAGGCGTAGAGACCATGGCAAAAGGGACACGTCTGAAGCTTATTCAACTTGGCCAGGAAACAATTCAATTTGAAGGAGTTGAGTTTGAGGCTCATCTGGATCTTGGGGTAGGCTGACTTGGGCTTGGGGCTCATTAGGGAAAGAATAGGGCTCTGCACCAGGCACAGCAAGATTCAAGATCAGGCCCAGACCCTCCTGGCCATCCTTCCTTCTTACCCTGCTCCTCCCATCTGGGGCCAGGACTTGATTTCTCCAAAGAGCATTGTGACATTTCTCATGGGCTCCCGAACTCTGGTGCAGTTTGCAAAATGGATAGGTTTCTCTCTCACCTTCCTTGTCATTTCCCTACTGAAGTCCATGAGATTAAAGACAGCAACCCTGGAGCTCCACAACAGAAAGAAATGGCCAGAGAAAGGGGCACGTTTCCCACCCAAATCACCCAGGAGCCAGGTGCAAGCGCCTCAAGTGTCCATGTGGGCCAGGGACCCGGGGCAGAGCTGAGGCTCACCTGTAGGCGATCCTTGCTTCGACTGTGAGTCCACCTGGGCTCCCCCAGGCTTGAAGGAGAGCGTCTTTGTTCCCTGCTGCTTTTCCAGCTCCCCTGAGGAAGGTAGAGGCCATGAACAGACAGGAACCCTAAATTCTACCCCACAGAGGTGAGCAAGGAAAAGTGGGGAGAGCCGGAAGAGGACTAGGAGAGCCCTACTACATGCTACAGGGAGGGACCTTAGGGTCTGGCATGGCACTCAAGGTCTAGTTAACTCTTCTCTGGGGCCACAGTCTCATCTGTACCTCGGGATGGCAAGATCTGCTGGAATGCCAGAGGGGCAGCGGAAGAGGCTAGTCTGAGGAAGGTGAACTACCTGGGCTGGAATCCTGGCTCTGACGCTCCCTAGCTGTGTGACGTTAGGCACGTTATCTTAGCTTTCTGTGCCTCTCTGCAGGGAAGACAAAGTGGTTGATATCTAGTCCATCCACGTGTATCTGGAAGAACTGAGCTCACCCCAGCTACTGGGCTTCTGCAGGTGCTCAAAGCTCTCTCTCAAGAAGGAGATTCTGCCTACCTGGGCATCTGTAGGGCTTGCACAGCCCGTGTGGCCAGGACATCTATCTTGGCATTCCACTTTAATGCCTCTCCCTGGACTGGAAACTTGTTCCATCTCGCTCTCCCCGTGGTGTTAGAAAACTGCCAGTCACCATCACTGGAGATCTGACAGTCATTATTAAATAACTCCTCCAGCTTCTCTGTGCCAGGAGACACAACTCAAGTTCCTTTTATTAAAGCTGCTCTCCTGGGTTCCATTTTCTGTCTCTCTGGTTGTCTAGAATCCAGGGACACTGAACTGAAAGCCCCCAAACCAGAATAATCTGTCCCGATTGCCTGAATCACAACATCCATCAATACCTCATATTTTTACTGAACTGAGAATTGTTGGAGAGTTCCAGAGGGCCTTCTGGGCTTTGGAGAAATTAGCATCATAATTACGTACAAGAAGTCTGCAGAAACTGGGTGCGGCACTTGCTGTCACTTACCTTGAGAACTTGGACACCTTCCTTAAGCTCTATTAGCTTTGGTTTCCTTGTTTTAAAAATGAGATTAATAGACACCCGTGGAAAGTGGTTGTGAAAACTGATAGGCTCTGCCTACAGCCCAGTGCCTGGCATGCAGTGATGCTCAATTCATGGTAGCTGCTACTGGCTTCCATTTTCTCTTTCGCTTTCTGACTTCCTCTCCTGCCTGCCCCATGGCCAGCCTATCATCTCTCCTCCCTTTGTCTTCACCTGAAGACCGAAAAAGGAACCTAAGCCTTTCTCCCTGCTCCCTTGGCCAGCAGGAGGGGATGTTCCCCTCTGGACACAGCAGATCCTGACAATATCAGCTCCTCAGTTGCTTTGGGAAGGGATTTACAGGCTGCCCCACAGCTGATGGGAAAAAAGATGTCTCTTCCAGCAACTGCTAGTGCTGGGAGTGTGCAATGGCTCCCCAGGGCAGTGTGGAAGCCACCTGAGATGTTTTGACCATAAGAGACGTGAAACATCCTTGAGAATGTTCTAGAACAACAGCTAAGGTGGCCTCCTGGGTATCCACTCCAGCCCCTGAAAAGAGTCCGTTTGTGACAGCACAGAACTCAAATGAGCAAACACTGCAGAAAGGAATGTGCATGTATTTAGCCCCACCATGCAGTGACCTAAGCTATATCTGGTGGTTTTTGTTTTACTCTGATTTCAATTATTTTCTTAGGAAACTATAAGCAGAACGTCTTCTTCCAATCTCAGAGTTGAAAGAACAAGAACCTTGAAACCAGACTTAAAATGCAAATGCCAGTTCCTCCACTTCTCATAGACATGACCTGGACATACTAATTCCTTCTCTGAACTTCATCTCTAAAGTGGGACAAAGACATCTGTCTTCAAGGTCACTGCAAGGAATAGCAGAATATAGATAAATTGCCTTGCACCTAGCAGGTGTTCCAAAAATGATGCCCTGTCATATTGACCCCTTGCTCAAAACCCCTCACCTGGTGTAGCTTGGTGGTGGAGTGGTTGCTTAGTGTGTGTGTGTGTGTGTGTGTGTGTGTGTGTGTGTGTGTGTGTGAAGCCCTGGGTTCCGCTTGTGTGCATGCTCCAGTGTGCCTCATTTAACTGTAAAGCCACACCCACATCAGCCCCATTTGTCCAGCAGCCTGCAGTGGTGCTGGGAGAGGCAGAGGTGGGGAGTGTGGGCAGGTCCAAAGTGGGGCAGGGGCAGAATGGGGCTGCTCCCAGGAGCAAGAGGCATGTCTGTCTATAAGCTGGCCTTGCTGGCCACCTCGGGGAGTCCCAGGCCACCGTATCCTTACACTCTATCCGGATCTGCTCCAGTTCTGTCACCTCAGCGATGGACTCCTTCAGGTCCTCCACGAACTTCTGCATCTCATCAGAGCCCAGGGCACAGAAGTGCAGCATCTGCTTCTTCTCAGAGCCCGAGACGGGGGTCACCAGCGTGATGCCATGAGAGTAATCTGGAAACCAGCCCCAGGACCCCAAGGGTTGTGAGCAACAGCAGCATCAAGGCTAGAGCCAGCCAGATGTGGGGAAGGGATGGAGTCTTTGGGTACTTGCCCCTTCACCTGCCCCCCAGCCCTTTTCCCTCTACTTCCCCTACTCCCCCATGTGCCTGTCTCAGGGTCATTCATTCATCCTCAAGACCTGGGGATATAGCTCAGTTGGTAGAGTGCTTACCTGGCATGCACAAGGCCCTGGGTTCAATCCCCAGCACTACCACCAAAAAAAGGGGGGGAACTTACACTCGTTCTCAAAGAGGTGGAACTGCATGCCCAGCAGGCCGACTGACTTGCAGAAGGTGTATGTGGAGGAGCTCTTCTTTTTGGGGCACAGTTTGAGAATCTGCCAAGAAAGGAACAGGAAAATTTACTGACTACGGTGGATTCCTGACAACGTGTATATGCACACACACATGCATCAAAACCCAGGGACACTTGTGAATACATCAATCAACCCACAAACAAACACCACACACACACACACACACACACACACACACACACACACACGTGCATGCGTTCAAGATATATTCACACACACATATATACATGTACAGATATACATGTGTGCTTTTCACTGATGAAAACCTACCTGTGGCTGTTGCCTCTACACTTAGAAGCCAGTCCCCATTTCCTGCCCTTGCCTGTAAGCCTTACTGGATCTGGCCACTGTTTACACTGGCTTTATGCAGGAGCCACACTGTTCTCCTTTCTGCAGCTTGAAAAGGGGCAGCTCAGGGCCTTTGCACATGCTGTTCCCTTTCTATAGTTCCTCCTGCAGCTTTCTGTGTGGCTGGATTACCCTCATTACTTAGGTCTTGACTCAAATGCTACTTCTTTAGAGATACCTTCCTGGATCATCCTATGTAAAACATAAACCAAAAGCAAACCAAAGGCCTCTCCCTTGACCTCAGTCCCTCTGACCTGTCACTCTGTTTTATTGTCTTTGTAGCACCTTACTGCCATCTGATATTCTTGTTCATTTATCTATTTAATTGTTTTCTCTCTCCCTCTCCTACTAAAATGAAAGCTTAGCCAGCCAGTTGCTCAGTATATAAGTATTTTCTTAGCACCTCCTCTGAACTGGGCTCTGGGAATACAGGTGTTATGGTTTGGAGGTCAGGTGTCCCCCAAAAGCTAACAAGTGAAACAATGTAAGAAGGTTTAGAGGAGAAATGATTGAGTTGTGAGAGTCTTAACCCAATCAGTGAATTAATTGCCTGATGGGGATTAGCCGAGTGGTAACTGAAGGAGGGTAGGATGTGGCTGGAGGAGGTGGGCGTTGGCGGCACAGCTTTGAGGTCTATATTTTGTATTTAGGAGTAGAGTCTCCCTCTCTGCTTCCTGATCAGGTGAGCTCTTCCCCCTGCCACACTCTTCTCCCATGAGGTTCTGTCCCATGAGGCTCACTCTGAGGAATGGAGCCGGCTGTCTGTGGACTGAGACCTCTGAAACCATGAGCCCCCAAATAAACGTCTCCTCCCCTAAAATTGTTCTGGTCAGGTCTTTTATTCACAGCAATGAAAACGCTGACGAAAACAACAGGAGGGCACAAGACAGTGCCCCTGCCCTCAAGATGTGATGCTGGAGGAAGACAGTCAAGATGTAATTCAATCCATCAATAAAGCATAGCGAAGAAAGGGGTAAATAAGGTAATTTCAGAAAATGGTGTTTTGAAGAAAATGAAACAGGATAAGGAACAAAAAGTGACCAGGCAGTCTGCCTTGCTTGGTGGGCAGGAGGGTCTACCTGGGGAGGAGGTATTTGAACTGAGATTGCGTAGAGAGGGCGACCACCACACCAAGGTCCAGTGGAAGTGAAGGAGCAGCCAGAAAACAGTCCTGGTTGGTGGGAGTAGCCCCTGGGGCCAGAGCTCTGGAGCAGCCCCAGGAGTGCATAGGAGATGCAATCCAAAGACCTGCGCCCTCCCCTGACCCGGGGAGGCCGTTTGGAGCCCAGGTGGGACCTGATGTGCACTCTAAAAAGATGGCATCACAGCTCTGTGGAAGGAGGCCTTCGTGGTGGGGTGCTGGTGGGCAGTGAATGTCCCCTAGGGGAGGCGCTTGGGGTGGGACTGACCAGCGGCAGTGGAGGAGTGAGAGGGGATGCCCACAAGCTCTGAATAGAGAGGATGGGGGCGGTACCACGGGAAGACATATCTTGTTGAAAACCTGCTCACCCCTGTTTCGGGGCACTTAGAACATGCCTGGCACATAGTTGACACTGATTAAAGATTTGGTGACTGAATACTTGTTTTCAAAAAGCAAAGAACCCCTCAGTCGTGTGTATGTATGTGTATGTGAGCAGGATGCTGTGCACCCCCCACCCACCCAGCTCTCCCCAGACCCCGGCGTAGCACATGCTCCAAGTGGGCCCAGGGTCCCTGCCGGGCCTGGAGACGTGAAGCACATGGCTGGGCTCCCCTGTCCCAGGATTTTTGTAACATGGAAAGGCAGATGGTTTGGGGTCTAGTTCCTTGCCACCTTGGTGTGTAACCACGAACAGATCATTTAACGTCTCTCTGCTTCCACTTACAAAGTAGGAAGGGTCACATTCTCCTGAGCTACCTCACACCCACGATGTGTAAATGCCAGGAAAACGGTGACTCAGTCACGGTGTGGAGAGCATTCTGTCTGCGAGCTCTGGGCGCCCCCCTCCACTTCAGAGTCCCAGTGCAGACTGAGCCGGGAGGGGGGCCTGGGGCCGCTTCAGCCCCGCCCCGCCCCGCCCGTCCTCTCTGCTCACCACCAGCAGGTCGTTGAAGAGGAACACCTCTCTCTGATGCGCCGCCTGCTTCTGCAGCTTGTTCACGTCGGTCACCTCGAAGAGCCGGCTGCAGCAGACGAGGCGGCGGTGCGGCACCGACAGCACCTGGAACCCAGGCGCCGGCTGAGCCTACCCCGCACCACCTCTTCCCTACCCCGCACCCACCTCTTCCCTACCCCGTACCCCGCTCCATTTTCCAGCAGAGGAGCCGACTCAGGTAGAGGGGATGCCCTTCTGCCATTATAGCAGGGCCTGTTCTTGACCCTTAAACCTCTTCTCTCCTCATCTGGGGCCTTTTCCCTTCGTCGCCGCACTTCTCGGGGAGCAAAGCCAGAGGAGAAGGGGTTCATTATGCTAGAGGGAGTGAGGAGATTCAGGAGTGGGGAAAAGAACTCCAAAAGAGCCATCAATTGTTGGCATCCAGCCACTGTCAACATTTTCCATCCTGTGACCTTAAGGGCATCCCCACGTTCCAGGCTGCAGCTTGTATGTATGACTCCTCCACCTCTTTCTCTACTGCACACCCAAATGCAGGTGTGCAAGAGTGAGGAGATTACAAGGACACACGAACCTCCTCTAGTGGGTGAGAGAAGCAAACCATTTACAAACCAGACAGAGGCCTAAGACCTCAGCCACCAAGGCACCAAAGCAGACTGGGAGGGGGAGTCTAACAGAGCCCTGGAGGAGGCCCCCAAGTTCTCCAGCCTGCTCCCCAAGCCAGCCATTCAGTCAGGAGGGACTGGAACCTGCTCTTCCTCCTTTATATTCATGGTATAAAGCACTTCTGTGCCCATGTGAGTAGTGCTGTAATCTACCCAGGATGCTCACTTGAAAAATCGTTGCACAAACTCACATTAGCTAAGTTATGGAACCAACTCAGGTGCCTGTCAATAATTGAATGAATTAAGAAAACGTGGCATACATACACAATGGAGTTTTACTCAGCCATAAAGAATGAAATTACGGCATTTGCCAGTAATTGAATAGAACTGGAGGACATCATGCTAAGAAATAAGCCAAACTCAGAAAAATCAAGGGTTGAATGTTTTATATGTGGAAGCTAGAGCAAAATAAGGGGAAAAATGGGAGTGGGGAGAGTCCGATACCAGAAGAATAGAGGGAAGACCAGTGGAGTAGGAGGAGGAGGTTGAGGGGAGAGGGGAGGAATGGGAAGGAGAAGGAAATGTGGAATGTATTTGACAAAATTATACTGTGCATGTATAAATAGGCCACAGTGAATTAAAAAAATCATTACACACTTGGAACACATTGCCTGTGACACAGGTTACAATGAAGGGGCACCTCCATGGTTTGAAGCACCAGTCTATAGCCCATTTCCAGGAATTCCTGGTATCCATGCCATCCTGGAAAGGGATTCTAAAATTCTCCATCTGGCTATTCAGATACTTCAGCCTTATATCACAGGGCAGTCCTTCTTGACATCTCACCGTAGTCTGTCCTGCTGTGGTAGCTGGTGGCAAGAGGCAATGTGGATATTATGCAAGGGAAAGAACAAGGTGCAGCACCTGACACACAGTGAATGGATAACAGAAAAGTGTTTTTAAAAGGTAA
Organism: Spermophilus citellus; assembly: GCF_964194105.1. Classification (NCBI taxonomy): domain Eukaryota; kingdom Metazoa; phylum Chordata; class Mammalia; order Rodentia; family Sciuridae; genus Spermophilus; species Spermophilus citellus. Next base: position 25,066,318 of record NC_138197.1, on the reverse strand, counting down.
GGAAGAGAGTGGGAGGAGATGTTAGAAAGAAGGAAAGGAAAGGAGATGTGAGATAGGGGTGGCTTGGTAGCCATGGGAGAGGAAACCAAGTCCCACATGCTCCGTGGTGGACACTTACTGTCTTCATGCCCACAATGGACTTCTCCACCTTGGTGACATACGTGACATGATCCTCATTGGACTTGAGCTCCTTCTGCTGAATCCTCTCATAGATGCCTACTACCAGCTCCCTGGGGATGTCAGCACCATCATCCACACCTGCCAACAGGGAGGGGGAGCAGGAGGAGAAGAGCGGGACAGAGGGGGTCAGAGCCCTGGACCATGGGGACAAAACCTTACCAGACAAGCTCAGGGAGGGTGGCCCTGCTCTTGTCAGGCCCTGCTCCTGACTCTGTTCCAAAGCCTTCAAGAGCTGGTTCGCGTCCTCTTTAAGGACACACTCCTCAGGAGGTATGACAGCTACGAGGGTGTGGCCCCACGGCATTTCCAGGGTCATCTGCTGACGTGTTCAGTCAGAACCTCCACTCTCACCTGGCAGGACCCTTTCCTGATGGCCCAATACAACCTCCATGTTCCTGCTAAGTGTCTTTGCTTCTGTGGTCCCTCTGCCTTCCGAGGGTCTGTCTTGACCTCACCCAGCCCCACCCCAGGAGCATCTTTGGGATGTTCTGTCTTGTTCTCTTTAGGATCTCCCCCCCCCAGGCCCTCCCCTCCAGATGGGAGTATGTGGTTGAGTGATCTTTGTGGAATGGGTGACAAGATTCTCCCCTCACTGGAAGCTTTGGAGGGGGCGGGGGACAGGCAGCAAAGAGAAGCTGGTAGGTTGCCTGTGGTGACGCAGGTAATGAGGCCCTCCACCCTGGCTCCTACGTCCCCGTGAGGTCCACACTCGGGCAACAAAGTGTCCTAGCAGGAAATAGACCCACATGAAAACAATTTTCTTTTGGAAATAGAAACAGGAAGTAAGAAATATTTCTTCTTTATATTTTCCCCAACCCTTTCTTATTTTTCTTTTCTTTTTTTCCCAACTCTTTCTTTAATGTCTACATGCTTCTTTTATAAGAGGGAAGAATTAAAAATAGAAGGACTTTGGCGAAGGCCCTCAAAGGAGCTTTCCCAACTACTGAGAGGACGTCATGCCTTCTAACTCCCTGTCTTGTCATTCCTTCTTCCATGTCTGATCTTGGTTTTTAAAGTCAGGCAAGCGCTGCAGCATCCCAGGGGCCTGAGGAAATCAGGCTGTGGGTGAGAAAGAGCAGGAACACAGGTTCTCAGTTCAAGACTACCTCGATGCTCTCTGGATGCCCAAAAGGCCTAGATCCACTAAGACAGACAAGGGACAGAGCACCCTGGGGTCTGGCAAGTGGGTGAATAATGGGGTGGATTAGCAAACCTAAGACAGCTGAAACCTAAACTAGCAGAGGTTAGAAGCCACCCAACATCCCACAGGTGGCAAAAGGAACTGGTGGCAACAGGAACCCCAGAGAGTGAAGTGGAGGTGAACTGGAGATAAACACAGTTGGAAAATGAGCTAGACAGCTGTCCTGTCTCCTCCTCTTTTCAGCAGATGACTGGTACTAAATCCTGAAGAAGGGCTAAACCAGGAATCTGGGGCTGGGGCAACTCAATCCCAGCCAGGGGTGGGACTCTGTGCTGAAAACAGGAAGATGAGGTTGATATCTACGTATTGAGAGACCTTGACCTCATTTCCCCCAAAGATCTCAGAACACTGGCAGCCAGAACTGTACCCTCTGGGCAAAAGGTTGGACATTTATCTTCTGGTAAAAATCAACCAATAGAAAAGAAAATATCTACAGATACTGCAGAAGCAGGTGACCAGGGAGCAGCTTAACTAAATCACCCAAGAAAGGCCACAAGTGAGCAGGCCTCACCTGCACCCACACAGCTTTAGATCAGCTTTTCAGTAGCTCCCTCTTGACTACAGACAACCACATTTCATCAACTATGTTTAGAAGGTCTGTAACATAAAAGAGAAAGAAATAAAAGGATAACTGGAAAAAGGAACCCAGAAGGAACAGGCAAGCAGGTAGCCAGTAAAACAAACAAATAAGAACATATGAATTATCTTCAAAGAGCTACGAGAAGATATTGCAACTAGTAAACAGGAATAAAATGCTATAAGAGAAGAACATTCAGAGAACAACAACAACAAAAAGTTACTGGAATTGAAAACAATAACAGTGGGAATGAAAAACTTGGTAGGGGGCTTGAAAGCTAAAGCTGAGGGACATCTTCCAGAAAGTCAATCAAGAAAACAATGATGGCATATAGAAAACTATAAAGATTAGAAGATCAAGTAGGAGACCCAATAACTGAATAACAGGAAGTGAAGAAAGTACAGAAAACATGGAGAAACTAAATGGTCAAACATGGTACAGTGTGTCCTGGTGTCCATGGGTTCTGTGTCTATGGGCTCCACCAACAGACAAACAGAAATATTTCTAAAAACCTGCATCTGCCCTGAATATGTACAGACTTTTTCCTTGTCATTATTCCCAAAACAGTGCTATGTAAACAGCAAGACCACTATTTACATTGCATTTGATATTATAAGTAACCTAGAGATGAATTCAAATGTATGGGAGGGTGAGCCTCGGTTTTATACAAATACTACACCATTTTATATATAATTCACAAGGCACTTGAGCATCTGAGGGGTATCCCGGGAAGCAATTCCCTGTGGATTAACAATATTTAGTAAATATAAGAGATAATAATATTTAAGAGAACCTTACACATTTGGAGGATGTGTGTTTTTAGGCTGTAAAGACTAACTCAGTACTGAGCACAGTGGGTGGAAACAGAACCCTAGCAAGGCGCATCCTTATGAGAATTGAAAACATGAAAGGCAAACGGAAGAATCAACAACTTTTCAGAAAGAGAGAAAAGAGTGTGTAAAAAAAGGCCAGGAATTCAAACAGCAGAGCAGCACTGTCAGCTAAGGCACGATGGCAAAGTTTTAACATTCTCATTTTCTGGAATTCTGTTCCCAGCAAACTCCCAATCAAAGGGACAAATAGAAACAGGTATATTTGAAAACGAAAGTTTTCAAAAATGTTTTTTTCCAAGATGCCTTTTCTTTGAAAGTCATCTAAAAATTAGGAAGCTATGATATTCAGGAACAAGGAATCCAGCCCAGGAGACTTCTAGATGATGGCTTGTGGCTGGCCTGGCCCAACAACCATCCAGATAGAGCAGAAGCAGAGGCCCTGAGACACAGCTGCAAGAGGATGGGAGTCCCTGGGTTCCTCCCAGGTCTGTGTGATTGACAGGAATCGGATAATCAGGGGCAAGGACGGGATGGACTGGTGGCAGGTATCTAGAGAACTAAGGAAATGGAAAAATAATACAAGTACTGACTCCAGGGAAAATATAAATGGGAAAGAATCGTAACTCAGGTTTGCACTGTGTGTAGCCAGCCTCCCTAAGGTGAACACTGCTTTTAATGGGGATGGTGTGGGGAAAGCAGATGGACAAGAGCTAAATTCTGAAGTTGTATAATGGGAAATTAAAAGATAATGCTTAAAAAAATTAAAAAACTAATAAGCAATAGTGTTTAAGAGAAACCAGATACCAATATGTATATGTGTGTATTTATGCACATATATGCACACATCTGTATCTATCTATAAATCTCTCTCTCTCTCTGTATATATTTCTTGTCTAACCTAATTTATATAAAGTTCAAGGACTGGCAAAATAATGGTGCTAGAAGGCAGAATAGTGTTCAGCTTAAGCTTAGGCAAGTGTATCTAATGGGATGCAACATAAGAATGTTCTGGGATGATGTAAAAATCAGTATGTGGATACAGGTGCAATCACACAGGTGTCTATGAAGATAAACAGTCATCAAGCACTCAGATTTACATACCTTGTCTTGTATGTACTTTATACCAATTAAAAAAGGAATAGAAAAAGGAATAGGAAAAAAAGAAGCAGGACAATGTTACTTATTGATATAGAGGGAACACAAAATAAATAGCTAATAGGTGCTTGCTTAGCATATATGAGTTTCTGGGTTCCATCCCCAGCAGCACAAAATAAACAAACAGCTAAAAATGTTGAAAGTGTTTGCCCCTGGAAAAGAAGAAAGATGAGATGAGCAAAAACTAATTTTTTTCTGTAGTGAGCCCTATAGAATTATTTTGATCTTATTAAATTTTATGCATGTATGACTTTGATTTTTTTTTAAATGCCAAAAAACATCAAAGGACTTGGCTGGCAGATGCTGTACAGCTGCCTGCAAGGTTGAATAAAATGGACCCAGGACCTGAAGGCCCTCTTCCTGGCTCTTCTCTCCTAAGTTGTGGAGTGGGGAAGGGCTGATGCCACCCAGGTGCCCACTCTGGTGCCCGGGACCTACAGGCCATCCAATGGAGAGTATTCACATTGCCCAAGGGCCTCTTCTGCTTTGAAGATGAGCAAGCAACCTTCCCAGCCTGCCCTGGGTGACCAGACCCTGAGAACAGGTGACAATCTACAGTTAGGTCTCAGACTCAACAGAATTAACAATGAACTGGCCTGGCCCCCACCTCCTCACCTCGAAGGTTCCGGATAAAGTCCTCCAGCATCATCTTCCGGTCAGGCTTAATGTTGGGGCTGTACATGTCGGTGTTGAGGAGGATGATGGCGAAGGCCAGGATGAAGATGGTGTCGGGGTTGTGGAACTGCTGCACCACCTCAGGGTTGCACATGCAGTAGCGCTGGCTGTGGTGGGGGAGACACAGGGTGGCACCGTGAGCTTCCCAAGCTCCAGCAGTGGGGACTGTCGAGGGGATGACCCAGCTTCTCAAGGGCTTTGGGCCCAGGGAGATGATGGTCTGCCCCATAGGGCAGTCCTCTTCCCCACTGAGAAGACAGGCCAGCAGCACTGCACCCCAGGTGCTCCCCAGGACCAGCCTCACACAGATGCTCAACACAGATGTGCTGGCTGGTGGGGACGAGTGATGGGCAGTCCATCTGGAGGGCCCCATGCTGCTGCCAGCTTAGAGGGCTCAAGGGGTTCGGCCCCCTTTGTTTCCTTTTCTCCTTTCCCTCCAGCCCACCCTCATGCCTGCCTCAGAAGAGTGATCCCCCAGCACCTCTGGTCTCTGGAGTCCCAGCAGCTCTGCTACCCCACCCACACTCCCAGGCTCTGGGCACATGTGGAGGGGGAAGGGTCCTACCTGAAGGCCTCTATGAGCCGCTCCACCTTCTGGGCCTCCCCCTGTACACGGATGTGAGCCTGGAACTTCCGCAGCGCCTCATCCAGCTCCATGCTGGAGAAGTCCATCTCATCCACCACGCAGCTGAGGGCAGGTGGAAGGAGGGGTGGTGAGGACAGGTGGGGACCTTCTGTTGTACTTGAGCTGCGGGATGTACAGCCAGGGCCCTCTGAAGTGGGCAGGAAGGATGGACATGGGGTCTCCCAAGCTCACTTCCCCTCAGGACTCTTCCAGGAATAACCCAAGAGCACAGTGTTTTCGTACCTCCTCTCTACCAACACAACAGCCCTGTCAGGCAGGCCACAGGCTGTAACCTCCATTTCACAAGCCAGAAACCTGAGGCGCAGAGCAGTCAGCCGGTGCCCCAGGCCGCAGAGGCAGGGGGAGGCTGAAGTCAGACCCTCCTACTCCAAGTCCCAAGAGCCCAGAGTGAAAGCAAGCTTAAAAATGGAGTAACAGCTGCGGCCTGGAGTCCCAACTAGGCAGGAGGCTGAGGCAGGAAGGAGCACTTGAGTTCAGCAGTTTGAGACCAGCCTGGGAGACAGAGTAAATAAATAGAAGGTGTTTTTCTGATCTTTCAAAGACCTGTTGGGGAACCCCAGTTCTCAGGGGAGTCTTGTTGGGTAGGCTGGGATCCCTGAGGAGTAAATGATATATCTGATTTAATGTGGGATGGGGCACTGTGACGCACAGAGCCAGGTTCTGGTCCTGGTCCTTGGCTGAGCTTTTTGTGGCTTGAGTTAATGGACTCCCCCCTTTTAAGCCTCAGTGTGTTCTTCTGAAGAGGGAGGAGGTCAGAGTCCCTGCTCCCCAAGGGACTTTCCACCTGAAATGCCACTCGCAACCTGAAGGGTTCCTCGAATGTCCCATTGCAGTGAGTAGTGGGAAGAGGAGGAGTTGGGGACATCAACCAATCCCCCTGCTTAATAGTGGTCTCATTTTTCTGGGCTGGATCACCCCCAGGGGCCTCCTCAGCCCCTACATCCTGCCTTGTCCTCCTTGGGGGTGGCCCCATGGGCCTTGCTCACCGAGGCCCGGCAAAGCTGCAGACCTCCCCTGAGCATCTAAGTATCGTTCTTCCCCGCAAGCTGATCACAGAGCGCGAGGCGGTCGTAGCTGCTGACAGACTCAGAGCTGTCTTTCCCTCTTCCCCCCCACCCCATTTCTCTCCTCCCTGCTGGCTCCTTGCAGCCTTGACCCCCACTTCCCAGTGCTACCATGTGGCTGGGCAGGACTCCAGCCCCCATACCCTTGGCCAACTCCAAGACAGTATCTAAACCCCAGGCACTAATCACCTCTCACAGTTCCTTGGCCCTCCAAGGTGTGCCCATGGCTACAAGCACGTGATTCAGTGCACAGCACACCCACCAATGGCTCAGAAAACATCTGCAGAGTGGCCACGCGAGGGGTGGGCTCTGAGCAGGACCCACCTTCTCCATGTTCCTAGAAGACCAACAGACCCCAACTCTGGTGTCAATTGTCAGGAGAAAGCAAGGGGAGTTGCCACAGGGCATCTTGGTGGGCTTGGAGTCTGCCTCCCCCACTTCTTTCAGGGACAGGGGTTAAAAAGGAGAGAGTGTCACCAATGAGTTCTAAAGAGGGAGGGTAGGGCTGAGAAGTAGTTAGAGGCTTCTCTCCTTCCTGACCAAGGGCAAGGCCATGGCCATGATCAGCTAGCTGCAAGCTCCCCTTGCTTGCAGGGAGGCCTGCTCTTCTCAGGCTTGTCTGCCTGGTTAGGAATCGGGGAGAGATGGGCTGGGAGCTGGAGGCAAGAACCTTGCCTGAGCATAAGAACCAAAAATGTCAGTATGTGGGCACTGAGGGATGACTGGGCAGGTCCAGCCAGGTGAGAGGATACTCCAATTTCCCGGTGGCTCCCATTACCTCACCCTGCACCCTCCCCAGCTGTAATACGGCTCTGAGGACAGCACCATCAGGCCCACATCTGTGAGTCCCCACAGCCCAGCCCAGCAGGGGATGGTTGAGCACCACTGAGCCACAGAGCAATGCTTTTCTGGAAGAGACCCAGTGATGGAGACCAGATCCAAGGAGAAGAGAGGAAGCAGAGAACAAGAAGATAATGAGACAGACAGGGAAAGAGAAAGGGAAAGCTAGAGAGTGAAAGAGAGAAGCAAGGAAGAAAAGGAGGGAGAAAGATCAACTTAAAAAGGGGGAGAGAGCTGGGGGAGAGGGACAGAGTGAGAAAGCGAAAAAGAGAGAGAGAGAGAGAGAGAGAGAGAGAGATGATGTATATGAGGAAGACTGAGGAGGGTGGGCCAGGGCATGAAGCAGAAGAAAGCCACATTGTGTCCTCTCACCCCAGGAGCCCCGATACCTAGGAGGCCAAGCAGGAGGACAGCGGGCCCAGCCTGGTCAATGCAGACCAACAAGCCTGGCTCCTTGGAGGGTTCCCAGGATGACCCTTGGCCCCTGTGGTCTGGCACCCAGCTGCTCCCCACGACTGGCTCCCATTTGTCCATCTACCCTCCCAGCCTCTCCCCTGCCTTTCCCTGTGGGCTCCTGAACTGAGGTCTTGGTTTCTCTTCCCTCCTCCATATCCCACCCTCCACCCCGCCTCTCTCCATGTTCCTTCTGCCCCAGAGCTCTGGACCAGTCCTTCCCCTGCAAAAATAATGACAGAGGTGTGTGCTGGAGGCCAGGGCACCATTGGGGGAGGTGGCAGCTGGAGAGGGTGGGATCTGCTCAGTCAAGCACGATGGCCTAGTTTCCCGTCCTCCACTCAGGTGACATGCAGCCGGTTTGCCCGCTCACCGGCTTGGGGCTGTGGTTAAAAGCTCCAGTAATGAGCCAAGAGCCCTGGACCAAAGGCTGGGCTGGGAGATCAGCCAGGTGGAAACACCCACCACAGAACAGGGAGTGCTGGATTAATTCCTTCCTGGGCCTGCGGGTTGGGGGGACCTCAGGGGAGGACATCTGGGCTTCGGAGCTGGAGCAGCCTCTAATTCAGCACCTTCCAGTGCAAGGAGGTGAGAGGTCATGTGGGAGGGATGAAAGGAAATATGGATGCCCGCAACCCCCCTATTCCTGCTTTCCTCTCTGCAACACCACCGTGGGGCGTTAGATGGTCCCGAATTTCTCGGACCCTGGGGGCAAAAACTCAAGTTGCCCGACTACAAAACTGCCAAGTAGGGGAGGGGAAGGGCTGAGTAGTCTCTGTACTCCTCCCCAAGGCAAGCCGCTTCCTCTCGATGCAGAACCCACTCCCCAATTCTGACGTCCCCTAGCCAGAGCCCAGAGAAAGGCGAGCCCACAGCCGGTCTCTAAAGGTGCTATATGCTCCCCATGGTGCACTCTGTGTCCTCTTGAGGAAGGTGGCTGGGAGGGGACTGTGTGTCCCCCAGTGTGCTGCTCCTGTGGACCTTCTCCTCAGGGTCTTGCTGCCTTGGAAGCATCATCAATCCTTGTCCCTCACAGCATGGTTCTTTTGGCCTCTCTCCTGTACCTTTCAGCCAGCACCTTGACCTCTTCTTCCTCTCTCCTCTTTGCTTCTCTTTCCATGGCTTCTATTTTGCAGCATCTAGCCCTTTAAACTCCACCCCCCTCCACCTTTCTTTCCTACCCTGGAATCCCTGTGGGGAGCAGACTGGTGACAGTTTATCAAATCCTTCCTACTTTGACCCAGGACAGTCACCTCTCCTTGTTGATCACCTTTAAGGAAATAACATCATACATTCCAGGTGTCTTCCCTGGTTGGATTCTCTTTCCATTTTACAGAAAGGAAAACTGAGACTACATAGGGACTTGTCCCACACTCCCACTACTAGAAAGCAGGCTTTCGGATCCAACAGGGCCCTCTCAGGTGCACCCCTGTGTGTCCGCTGGGGCAGCATGTGGTCCAAATGCCAGTGGGAGGCTCTTGTTTAATGAGTGTTGTTCTTAGTGCTTCACTAATCACACAATGACTTAATCTCCTCAAGCCTGTGCAGTATTAGCCATTTTCAGGAAACTGATGCTCACAGGAGAGTCGGCCCCGCAGGGGGACTGCACACATCACATTCCTTGTGGGCATCTCCTGGTCTAAGCAGGGCTGCGTCTCCCACTTCCCACTGCTCTCTGCAGCTCAGTGGCTGGTGCTAATGTGTCTCTCCCTGGGGGCTGCCATCTTCCCCAGATGCCTGGTGGGGGCCTGGGAGGAATTCAGGAGGTATGTTCCAACACAGTGTGGAGGCTGATTATTGGTGTGTGAGGAGGCATTTGTCCATCGGTAGCCAGCAGGAAGGCTGTGTGGGCACCTGCAGTTCAGAGCTGGCTTGGGCACACAGCCCACGGCAGGGGCTCTGACTTCCCACCTCCCTACTTCTAGAGCTTTTCCTGACCCTGGTAGTGGCTGGCTGACTGGCTCTCTTTCAATGAACACGCATTGAGTGACTCCTGAGTGCAAGGGTGGGCAAAAAATACAAACACAGTCTCCGTCCTGGGAGAGAGACAGACATTAAATGAAGAGTTGAAAATAATTCTTTATATGTGTGATGAGTTCTCTGCAGAGAAAGGGCATGGTTCCATGAAAGGACGAAGCAGAGATATTTTATATTGCTGTGTCCTTAAAGGCCTCTTAGGGGACATGACATTTCAGCTGAGATCTTAAAGATACGTAGGGTTGAACAGGAAGGGGGAGCATATGCCAAGGCCCCGTGGTAGGAAAGAACTTTCAAGAACCTAGAAAGGGTCAATGAGAGTGTAGTGTAGAGTAACAGGGAGAATGGAGGACAGTGAGACTATGGAGGTGGGCATTTCTCTCATGGCCTGCAGAGAAAGATCTTAGAGTTTATCCTAAATGTGGTGGAATACAGAGGCAGGGAATGATTAGGAGAGTGACGTGATCCATTTTGTTTTAAGATTTCTCTGGTTGTTGGGCAGAGAATGAATGAAAGGGATGAAGCAGAGAACAAGAATGAGCTGGACCCTGAGTCAGGACGCTATAGCAGAGATCCAGGCTAGAGGTGATGAGGCTTAGGTAGAGACACAAGCAGCAGAGACAAACTGAGTGCTTGATCCAAGCAACCTCTTAGGTGATAGGAATGTGGGAGGGTGGAAAAGGAGGAGACAATGGATCTCAGAGCTCGGGCTTCACTGGGAGTCCGGAGATGTTACTCCCAAAGATGAGTACATGGGGTGGACACAGTTAGTGGAGAAGACATCAAAACTTGTCTTGGTCATGTTAAGTTTGAGATGCTGTTGCATATGGTTTGATTTCTCCCTTCTATGAATTGCTCTCATGAACACCCAAATGCGTGCGTGTTTTTATTTTACAAATTAAAACCTTACCCTAGCCCTTCAATGCTCACTACTCTTCTTTGCAGTCATGCTTCTAGAAGATGACCCTTCTTGTGCTCTGCTTCCTCATTTTCACTCATTTTTCAGTCTACTCCACTCAAGCATCTATTCACAGCACCCCTTTAGAATTTCTCTTGACAGGGTCACCACTGACCACCATGTTGCCAGATCCAGTGGACTCTTTGTCCTCATCCAACCAGCTGTTGGCAACATCATCCCTCCGATGGTTGCCCTCTTCTTCTCTGGAGGTGCCTCTCTCCTCTATCTGGCCTCTGACTTGGGACAGTCACCAGGCCCCTTTCTAGATGGCCTTATCTATTCCAACAACTGTAACTGCTACACACTGACCACTCTTCCCTGTCTCTTGCAATGACTTTACTAACTAGTTACTTTGCTTCTTGACTGATCTCTATGAAAGACCAGTACCGGAGCTCTTGTGTCACCACTGACTCTATGCATTTGACTGGCACTTGATGGGCACTTCTGAGATCTGGCTGGCTGAGGGCACCTGGGGTGCCGTGGCTGGAATATCATCACTGGGCAATGCTCATGAGAGGATAGGATGCACTGGTATTTCTTGCAGGCAAGTCAGGGATCTTTTGTTTTACCTGATATTTAACAGTTTGAGTTGCTTGAGTAAATATTTGACAATGTCTAGTTTTATAAATTCTGCAGATGAAATGTCCCCAAGCCCAGCATTCCCCTCCCTCTTAAAGTGAAAACATATACAGCATATTCGGTATAATTGGTACCAATGCAGTGGTATGAAGCACCAACATACCCATATGCAAAGACGGAGTGTCCCCAGTTCTCACTAGCTCTGGAGGTTGTTCACAGTGACACAACCCCTCGGCTCTGCCTACTCCCCTGCTCCTGGTGGCTACTGCTGCAGCTTAGGGCCTCACCCTCTCCTACTATTACTGCAATAGCCTCCCTTCCTCCAACCATCTTCCAGAATAGTCCTTCTAGGACACTCAGTCTGTCACTTACTACCCTGCTTACATTTCTTCAAGGCCTTCTCACATTCCTAGTATGAAAGCCTAGTTCCTCAGCAAAAAAAGGCAGCCTGTGCCACTAGCATCTCAGCTTCTTCCACCTCTTCCGCCTCTTCCCCCGGGTGGCCCCTCTTTCAGGCCTCTGCACTTCGCACACATTATTCTTTATTCCTGACACCCATTGTACCCTGGATCTGCCTCCGGTCTGCCATGGCATTTCTCTGCTTGGATCAGGACGTGCTTACCTGTCCTCCCTCCTTACATCTGAGCTCTTTCAGGATAGGGCAGCTCTTCTCATCTCTGTATCCCTAGTATATGTATGAGCTCAATACGTGTTCTGTCTGATGAATGAATGAGAGACCAACGAACAGGACCTGTGCATGTGGTCAACTGGAGAAGAACTCCCAGTGGCCTGCACCTTTGGAAGGACCACCCAGCGGCACTGGATTGCTTAGCCTGCTTTGTCAAGATCATCCAGAGCTGACCCCAGACCTGTACACAACTGAAGGGAAATGACCCTGAGGATTCCAGAGGGTAGGCAGTGAGTGGTGTGGGGTACACATGCTTTCCTCTTCCTTCAGCCACACATGCAAGTGAGTCAGTGATGAGAACCAACCAGGGGAAACTGGACTGCTTCCAAGGCAGCCTGTTTGGACCTGTCTTGGGAGGTGCTGCTGATCTGATCGGTGAGAGAATCACGAGTTGTGCAGGTTTTGCTTGGGCCTCCCTCTTTCCCGTAGGTTTCCGCAGAGGCTGCAGCAAGTACCTGACAAGGGCTCGGGATGCAGAAGCACAGATGTTCCTGCATCTGTATAAACAGGTACAATCTTGCATCAAATTGCTTGTTAACACTGATCAGTGTGTGGAATCAGTTTGTGTGGAGGGGAAATGAAGCGTCCTATGCCACTGTGATCAAAATGAATTCCGTCATCTCATTTTTTAATTTTTGTCTTTAAATGCGAGCAAGACAGTGTCTGGCAGACAAAAGAACTGGTTAGGAGCTGAAAATAGGTGATAGCAACAGCAGGGTGTTTTAATGGGCCAGAAGAGATGGCAAGGATCTAGAAGGTGAGGCCCCAGCTGAGGCCTGGGAAGAAGTATGGAGCTGTGCCCCAGGGGGAGTCTGCCACGGGGCGGAGAAACCTGGTTGGATTCTGTGATTCTTGGCTTATGTGATTTAATTAAAAATCTCTCGGTCCACCGGAGGGTTATTTCTGTTAGTCAGAACTCATAACATGTTCCACAGAGGTCAAGGCTTTTGGGGAAAATGATGGGGCTGAGAAAACAGAGCAGGGAGAAGCTGACTCAGGGTGTTCCTGGTGACAACACAGGGACAAAGAAAGTCTCCTTTGAGGGGCCCTCAGAAGGGATGATGGCCAGTCACACCTGGAGCACTCAGGAATCCACAGAACTGAGTTCCAACTACCCAGACAAATCAGGAGTCAAGGTGGACGCCTGAGACACTCTTCCTCAGAGACTCAGCAGCATCACTGTTGGTCAGTGGTTCTCAAACTTCAGCCTGCACGGGATCACTCGGTGGGCTTATGCACCCCAGACTGCCGGGTCCTACCTCCAAAAGTTTCTGATTCAGTAGAACCAGAGACTGAGAATTTGCATCACCAATAAGTTTCCAGGTAAGGCTGATGTTGCTGGTCTGGGGACCACACTTTGAGAAGCAAGACACCACGCCAGTAACAGTGGGTGGCACGGGAAGAAGTCAAAGCTTTGGGGTCAGATACCTTGGGTTTCGGTTTGGTTTCCTCCTCTAGCTACTCAGTCCAAGTCAATGGACCTCTCTGTGCCTCAATTCCTAACCTAGAGAACAGAGATCGTGCATATCACATCTACTGGGCAGGGACGCTATGAATTTTAAGATGATAATGTGTGTAAAGTTCCTAAATACAACAGGGCTTTATATACTATTGTTTTCATTATGTACCTGGAGACCACGTCTGGTGAGTGACAGGCCAGGTGAGTGAGTGGATTCAAAGTCCCCTCTAGCTTAGATATTGAGAATATCCTTCCTTTCCAGGCATGGTGGCACATGAGTATAATCCTAGTGGCTTGGGAGGCTGAGGCAGGAGGATGGCGAGTTCAAAGCCAGCTTTAGCAACAGTGTGGCGCTAAGCAACTCAGTGAGAACTTGTCTCTAAATTAACTACAAAAAGGGGTGGGGATGTGGCTCAGTGGTTAAGTGCCCCTGGGCTCAATCCTTAGTACCAAAAAATAAAAATAAATAAATAAATAAAATACCCTTTCTTAACCCCAGGACTACAAAAACAAAAAACAAAACAAGAAAAACACCTTTTCCTTCACTGCCAATTAATTGTGCCTGAAATTGCATCATTAGACAATCATCTGATGGCCCTTTAAAATATACATACAGCAGAGAGAGGAAGCTGAATCTAGCTCAGACCTCTTGAGACTTATGAATTGGTTTCTCAGCTCTGCTTTCTTCCCAGATGACAGGATCAGAGCACAGCAAATAAAGCAGAGTCAAAGGATGCAAGAGGATCTGATTCCACTCCATTTCTCTGCCACTAGAGAAATGGAGTGGAATCCTCTCTCTGGCCCCCCATTTCTACCTAGGTAAATAAGAGGTCTGAACTAGCTGATCATTCCAGGGGTCTTTTGGTGCTGTGCTTGCAAGTGGACTAACCAGGACTATAACTGCATGCAGAACACGTCTTTAGATGCTATAGGGTTAAGGGCTTATTTGGCCTGGCTTTAGATCTCAGCCATTGATGAGCTCTGTGACTGTAGGCAAACTACCTAACCTCTCTGTTCCTTGGTTCCTTCATTTAGTAGAAATGAACAGCACTCACAAAAACTATTGCAGAGACAGAATGAGGCTTCGCAATGTGAGATCTTGGAACAGCACCTGCTGCACACAGTCGATGCCTGATATATGTGAGCTGTCAGTATTGTGCTTCCCAGCCTGCTCCCTCACCAACGCCCTGCTGCAAGACCTCAGGAAAGGGTAACTCCCTGAAAGCCCCTCCTAGAAGTTCCACATGAAAGAGTGGTCAGGCCAGACTCAGTGGCGCATGTCTGTAATCCCAGCAGCTCCCAAGGCTGCGGCAGGAGGATTATGAGTTCAAAGTCAGCCTTAGCAACTTAGTGAGGCCCTAAGCAACTCAGGGGGACCCCGTCTCTAAATAAAATACAAAAGGGGCTGGGGATGTGGCTCAGTGGTTACGCACCCCTGAGTTCAATACCTGGAACAACAACAACAACAAAGTGGTCAGCTGGAGCCACAACTGAACGTTACACAGGGATTGAGTGAGACCCCTCTAGAGCTAGAGCCTGAGTAATCAGGAAGGGGTTGAGTGGTAGGGATGTCCGTTATGCAGGATGTCCAGTTCACATGTGGAAGTGACCACACTGACACGGTATTGTCAACCCTGGATTTGTTTGTCCCCCTCAACTAGGGTCTCCAAGATGTCCACATATAGAAGGAAGGGAGTCCTCAACTCCCATGACGATTTTTACTGTCCAGGAGAGTCCTTGTCTATCTGTGGCAAGGTAGGGGATGGGAGGGGGGCTTGGAGAGGTAAGGGTCAAGGCCATAAGCCAAAGACACTCCCTTGCCTGTCTGTCTTCCTTCCTTTCTGCTGTGCTGCCGGGGCTCAAACTCAGGGCTTCTTATATGCTAAGTAAGCACTCTACCACGGAGTTGCACCTCCAGTCCCTCAAAGACACCACTTTTCACAGAGACACATTGCCTTTCATTCCTTTAGGCAGTAGGAGTGCAAAGTTTTCAAGCGGTGGAAATAACTCCACTTCTTCTCTTCCTGCCCGCCCCAGGCTTCCTTCTATCCTCCTCTAGACCCATGAGTCTGCCTGGGCCCTCGCCTGCTCTCGCCTGCTCTCCCTTTCCTCCTCCTGGGAGTTCCTCAGGAATGAGAGAACTCTTCTGAGATGACACGCAGCACCATGGGCAGGATGTTCTTGAATAATTTCTTCCCAGTGATGAAAGGCCAGAGCCTTGCAGTCTGTTAAGTTTGACAGACAATCTGTCTTCATTTTGAAATGTCCCCTAAAAAGAACAATCTGTTATACTCTGGCCAACACATTTGAATGGAAATGAAATAATGAAATCTGACCCAAACATCACAAAGGAAGGAGTAACCATGGCGGAGGGAAGGGATACACAGGACATTTTCTGCTGGCAGCTCAGCGCAGAAGTTGCCCTTTGTGCATTTTCATGGAAATGATGGATACCAGTGCCCTCCGTGTGCATGTGAGTCACACTGGAAAGACTCATCCAGGCCAGAAAGGAGACCGCTCACTGTCGACACGGAACATTACCCCATCCGCTGGCTTTCAAACCTGCTGAAGCGAACATTTTGGGAAGGAAATAGAGCAGAGCTAAATTTCCCAGCCATGTGAAAACAGAGAGGGAAGCACATATCCTCAAAGGATCCCGACTTTGTCCGTGGTCTGGCTCTTATTGCATCCAGAAAGGCTGTCCCAAGTGCAGGGTGGTCCTGAGAACGAGCTCCCCTATCATCTCTCCCCTCCTCAGCAAATTCCAGAAAGTCTAGCCAGGTTTCATCCAGTGGGCAGACCTGACTTCAATCCAGACCTGAGATGTTCAAGGTCTCCCTGGGTTGGGATCAGGGTAGAGATTTCTGTCTTGCGATTTCAAGTGGGAAAGATCATAACAGAAATAACTAACATTTACAGTACATTTACTAAGCTTTGATTACTGAGTTAAGCTCTTCCTGTGTGTTTTAAATATTTAATTTGCAGGAGGAAGGTCCTTTTATGGCCATTTTACGAATGTGGAAACTGAGACTGACTTCTCCTTGAAAAACCAACAAACAAGCTTGGCTGGTAAACCCTGGAGCAGGCATGGCCCTTGGAGCTCATTCTTACTTGCTAAAGTCTGGTGCAATACGTTCCTTTTTGGAATGTGTCTTCTGTAGAAATGAGACACAAAAGCCCAAGACGTTGGCTTCCAAGAGCACCGAGGGCCCATTCTGGAAGCTCATGTCAGGGCCTCCATGATGTTCAGACTCAGCAGAGGGGGCAGATTGGGCTTTGGTCCCGCCTCTCCTCCTTTCCATCCTAGCTTCTAAGAGTTGTCCCCCCCACACCCTTCTCCCCCGAGAGGCATTCCACCTCTATCCTCCTCGTTGGGCTCCTTCTTGGGGCATGCCGTGGCTTGGGCTGTCTCAGTCTCCAAGGGGATGGGTGATTTATGTCCTTTTATTCAACAAACAGCTTTGTATAGAAGGGATGCGACTTGCTGAATGCCACCAGGCGGGGGCAGGGAAGCTGTGCAGAATCCCAATGAAGCTCTCTGGGCCTGGGCAAATGGCATGGGGAGACTCTGCTATTGTGTGTGTTTGCTCTGGTGGGAGGAAGGGCAAAGCAGCCAATCCTGAAAGGTTCCAGATAGGGGGATGGAGCAGCAAGGGAAGGCCCAAAGCCCCAGCGTCCTAGTTGTGCTGCCAGTGCCTGACTTTTCTCAATTTTCCATGCCCTCCTGGCACTCTGTAGGAGTAGGCCTCCTCGTCCCTGGACAAAAATTAGGAGGGGCTCCTTTCTGTGGGGCTGAGTTAGTTCAGAGGCTGAGTGTGCTAGGACCTTAGAACCCTTGGCTGCAGAATAAATCGAGGGGCATGGAGACATTCACTAGGACAACATCGGGGCTCCGCTCTGCACACAACCCTTCCCAAACCCAGGAGGCCCTGTGGTCTACCTGCTTTCTATGTCCATCTTTCACCTCACCCCATGGATGTCTGGGTCTGTAAGTTCTCTGACACCATGAGCCACGCCTATTCCCCCCCACCCCCGCCACACACACAGGATGACCAGCACAGCCCTATCTTCAAAAGTACAGTAGGTACTCAATGTTTGTTGAATGAATAACAAATGTCATTTCATTCCCTATTAATCCTGACACCCATCATTGCCCTGGAGCCTGAGGGCTGCTATGGGATACCTGACAGAATGACAAAGCATGACCCCAGTGTTTGGGGCAGATGATTCTCCATGGTGCCAACCAGTGTGTGACAAATGCACTAAGGAACAGGAAGAATGAGAGCTGCAGGACCAAGGTTTGGTCCCACCCTCTGCCTTCTCCCACTGGAAGAGCTTACCAAGGCATAATCCAGTCTCACCTACTCCAAGCCTGACTCCTTTCAGCAGCTGGCCCAGTCCCCAGCTTGGTCCCTCCCCAGCACAGGCTGTGGTGACTGGTCTGAGTCTGCAGCCCCAAGGCCCCCATGCTGGCTCCCTCAGCCTCCCCCACACTCAGTCACCAGGGAGGACGGCAATTAGTCTTCATTATGCTGCTCGGCCTGACCTGGCCTGGTGAAAAACTCCTTGTTCCCCACTTTTCAGATCAATGTGGACCTGGCACACAGGATCCAGAGACTGGCCACATAGGGACTGGGGAGGGCAGAAGAAAACATTCAGAGCCTGTGAGAGGAGCAGGTCCACTCTTGTCCCCAGAGCAGAGAGACAGCAGGGTCCCCTGGAAACATGGGGCAGCTGGAAAGAGCAAAGTGAGGAGAATGGAAAGGGACAAAGGCATGTGAAAAGGCCACAACAATGGGGCAAATGGGGGGGCAAGAGGGAAATGAAGAAAATGTGATCTCTCTTTGGTATGTCCTGATGTGCGCTTTGTTCTGTATCATTTCCTTGGAACACCCCTGTAGGATACCTCACATGGCAGGGGTGGTGATAAAGGGTAAGAGGACCTGGAGGTAGAAGAAAGGAGGGCCAAAGGGAAATGTTGAGCATTTATCTATTCTCTTTCCTTTCCCAAACCTTGCTCTCATCTGCACTGAGAGCATCAGATCCTGGATTTCAGTTCTGGGAGTCAGAGGCAGGACCTTGGCTTTGCCGAACTAAGGCCCGTCCAGGGATTTCAAGGTCTCTCAGATAGCACTAAGCCCTTGTTTTCCTACCTGCACTCAAACACCCCAAGAGTGAAGTCAGGGTCTGTCTTCAGGATCTGTAAGTCCCCTGAGATTATAAGCCATGGCTGTTCCCACATAACATCGACACATGGGATGCCCAGCCTAGTCCATTATCAGAAGGCAACTGGTCTACCCTTCAAAATCCAATACCCTGCATCCCTGCTGCCATTCCACAGGTATGTAACACAGCCCTGGCTCAGGGACACCAACAACCAACAGGCAGGGTAACTCCCTAAGCTTCCCAACCCTGGGGCAGAAAGAGTCCCTGCCCCTCTCTCAGCAGGCCCTTGATACTTCAGAGGCAAGTGCAAAAGGGGCAGATTCTTCCAGGACCTCTGGAGAAACAATTCTGCTGACTGTACCCAAGGAAAAGAAGGGAGAGAAGTGGGGAGGGTCCCTACAGAAGGAGGGTGACGGTCAATAAAGAAGTGAGCTTAGGGGGCATAGTGAAAGAGAGAAGGAACACAGGGGAATAGCAGGGGTCTCACCCTCCCTCCCCAGGAAGC
This sequence comes from Spermophilus citellus, assembly GCF_964194105.1. Classification (NCBI taxonomy): domain Eukaryota; kingdom Metazoa; phylum Chordata; class Mammalia; order Rodentia; family Sciuridae; genus Spermophilus; species Spermophilus citellus. The sequence continues at coordinate 25,047,362 of NC_138197.1, read as the reverse complement.
AGGGGCTCCAAGACTTTGATCCTCAGTCCCTAAGCAATGCCATCCCTGCCCTTTCACTCTGTAGATGGAGATACTGGCTCAGCACTGGGAAAGGCAGCTCTTCATGGTCCCATCCTTCTATTGGACTTTGAGATGATTTTCTTTGTTGCCATCCTGTTAGTTAATTTATCTCTATGAAATCAGTTCTTTTTTTCTTTCTTTCTTCCTAAAATCCTCAAGCCAGTCCCCTTTCTTTTGCAGCTTCATGTTTTGCCCCCGCTGATCTGAAAAATGTGCCTGAGCTTACGTGTCCTGGGGGCTGGACAGGTGGCAGTGAGAGTGTGGGCTGAGGGGGCTGTTCCCTGGCAGAGATGACCAGGCGCTGATACATTCCCCCCCCCCACCCCGCCATACACACACTTTCTTCTTCTTCCTCCTCTTTTTCTTACTCTGGAGGGTGGCAGGGTGGGTGGACTTTAAGCTACTTTGATGTGAAGTATCCCTAGCGACTCTAATGGCTCCTGGCCCCAGCACACTCTGAATGACTCCCAGGTAGAGACAGAGGCTTGGTTCTGCGGGGAGTGATTGGCTAAAGATCACGTGACTCTACCTCCCTCGGCCAATCAAGAAGCTGCCGGGGCTGGAGCAAAGATTTCACCCAGGAAATCGCTTGAGACTTCGCAAGTCTGGGCGGAGGTGCCTGGAGAACCTGGGCGGGTGGGGTGTGGGAAGGATGGTGAGGAGGGGAGCCCGGAGCGCGGGACACTCACTCTAGTACGTCGCGGTTGAACTGCTTCTTGCTGTTGCCCAGGAACTCGCCGATCATCTGGCGGCTGAGGCCCTTACGCTGGAGCAGAAAATGGGCCACACCGATGGGGGTGTCCGGGATGAAACCGCGCGAGATCAGGAACTGGATGCCCTTGTCAGGGTTTCTGGAGGAGAGGTTGGAAGTGGGGAGTAGTAGTAGAGAATGAGCCAAGGCTGTCTCTGACTTCCATCCTCTCTGTCTTCCTACCCGTGAAACCCATAAAAGGGCCCGGAGGTCCTTGGAAACCAACTTCCCAGGAGATGCCAGGATTCTTTATGCTGCAGAGGTGTGTCCGCTGATGCATCCCTCACCTGACCCATCTCACACAGAGGTTGGGGGCGGCGCCGGAAGGAGGTTAATGTGGAGGTCTTGCATAGGCAAAGAGAAGTCCAGAGCAAGTGGAGGCATAGCACCCTTCTCTATCCCTGCCTTCTCGCTCTGGATCTTACCCTGTGGTCTCCCAGGTCTACTGAGGAGGCCCTTCCTTCTTACCTGTATCCTGAGCTCAATCTCGGCTCCCCACCCTAGAGTCCAGAGAGGGAGGGGGAAAAGAGGTGAGATCTCCCACTATGCCCCCCTCCTTTCCTCTGCATGGTGGACAAGGCTACTGATCTCCAGTGTGAGTCTCTCCGTGTGGGTGTGTGCCCTGTCCTAAGGCAATTGCGCTCTCAGTGCAGTCTGCAAACCCATGCTGCTCCCTGGGCTGAATCTTACTGGTTCAGGGTAAGCATTTGGAAACTTTTATAGCACTTTGACATTTTCGGGACAACCAAGCATGTGATTGTTTTTCTAGCAATTCATTTTTATTGTGTTTTACAAAAGCATCAGCCCACAACATATTAGGTGAGAAAAACCAAACTGGTCTTTCAGGAGGGATAGTTTGAGACTCTCCGCTTTGAGGGATAGGAGTATCTCAGTGTTTTTATGTGTAGGCAGAACTGATGCTGTGGCTATGGGGGTAGGGTGGAGGCAGGGGTGAGGGCGAGGCTGTGCTCATCAGGTGAGGAGGAAAAGGAGAGATGGATTTGGAGTCCACTCTGGCTTCCCCTAGGTTTGCCTTGTACTAGAGTTGAACAGTGTGCAACCTGCCTCATTTTTGTGAGTCATTTTCTTTTCTATAAGTGGCATAATACATATTACTAGATATTATTGGGAAGATAGCAGATGCTTTATGTCAGCTGAACTATGAACAGCAGTGAGTGTCTTGAGGCCAGGGGCTGGGTCTTACTCATCTTTGTAGTTGCAGTGCCTGGCCACTCAATAAATAATAGTTGAATGAATAAATGAACACACATGTAGGCAGGAGAGACATCAGGGCTATGAAGGAAGGGGTGAATGGATAGTGATGAGTATCTCATGGTTTTTGAATTTCCACGAGAGGGGCATGTCTGCTTCCTCTGTTTGGCATTGTCTGTGCACATTCTGGTTGCAAGGAATAGTCAGGTTAGGATCTCTGAATTATGGCCATTCATTTCTCTCTTCCCATTCCCCTATTCTTTTTCTAGTCCATCTCTGCTTGCTTCATACTTTCTTCCTTGTCTCCCTCTCCTCCTTTAATTCCTTCCTTCTCTTGATCTCTACCTGTATTCTTTTCACACACTCTCTCTCCTTCACCCAGTCCCTCATTTCACCAATTCCAAGAAATAATGCTGTTTCCTCAATTTCTTTTTTCTTCTTTGGTAGTGGGGATTGAACCCAGGAGCAATTTACCACTGAGCTACATCTCAGTCATTTTAAAAATAATAATAATTATTATTATTTATTTATTCTTGAGTCAAGATCTTGCTAAGTTGCTGAGGCTCACCTGGAACTTGCAATCCTCCTAGCTCTGCCTACCAAGTCTCTGGGATTAAAGACATGGGCCACTGTGCCTGGTTTGTTTCCCTAATTTCTTATTCTGAGTGCTTCCTGCTCAATCTTCATACAGCTTGTTCCATTATTTACTCAACACTGGATTTTCTTTTAAATTCTCTCACTTTTCAAACCCTTACTCCAACTTAAATAGTAGTAGTTGTAAAAAACCTGTATTTTATGTTTTCCCCTCTAATTCTTCTTAAAATAAATTTATAATGAAAAATAAAATGTGTACTTCCTAAATATTATCTCAGTGATCAAGTGTGACACAAAAATACCTGGAAAGACCTTGGGATGATGTGGTAAACTACCTAGCACCCAGTTTGGTGGAGAGAGAGTCCCCTGTAAATTCAAATCCACCATTTTTCCGTCCCTCCCAGGCCCTCTCCAGGTCCCCAAGGTGCCCTAGGCCAGAGCTCACTTACATGTTGAAGAGGTTGAGGCCAATGCGATAGAGGCGCTTGCGCAGCGTGTCGGTGGACAGCGTGGGTGACTTGCAGCTAGCAGGGTTCTCGCAGTGGTAGCGGGGCAGGCTCAGGATCATGGCCTGCAGGGCTTCCTTGGAGGCGGAAGCCGATACTTCCGAACCTGACTTGGCAGACTTGGTGGATGTGCTGCTACTGCTCAGCTGCTCTGAGTTGTCGCCAGCCTCAGCCTCTGTTCCTTTCCCTGCCTCCCCAGTCTCCTCTTCTTCCTCCTCCACCTCTGTGGCCACAGCCTCCTCCACCGCGGACTCCGCAGCCACTGGCCGGGAGGCTCCAAGGGCCCCACTGACTGCCACCTCTGGGCACGTGTCTTGGGAGAAGGAGTCCCCCTGACCCACAGCGGGGGCCTCCGGGGCCTCCTGCCCTGGGGCTTCGCCCTGCTCGGCTTTGCCGGCCGCGGGTTCTGCTATGGCCTGGGCAGGTTGGGCGCCCAGGCAGTTGGCCACAGACAGAGCGGTGGAGGAGGAGACCGAGATGTTCTGGCTGGCGATCTGCACAGTGACGTCCCGGAAAGCCATCATGAGGGTGCCGCTGTGGCTCTGGGGCAGGCCGGTGGTGGCCTCGCTGGCCTCATCTCCAGGCCCTGCGCCTGCGCTTTCAGGCTCCCGCATCTCAGTCTCCAGACAGGGCTGCCCGGTGCCTGCGTGCAGGGCTTGGTGGATCTGGTAAGCGCTGCTCTCCTGCAGGGAGCACAGGGTCTTGAGGCTCCAGGTGTTAAGGGCGTCGTCGATGGACTTGGCCAGAGACTGCACCTGCTCAGTGAAGGAGTCCTCCAACTCGGTGAGCGTGCCGGCGAAGGTGGGCGGCAGGGAGGGTGAGCGCACTAGCGGCAGCCCCATGAGGCCGTAGCCCTCCATCAGGGCCTTCTCAGCCGCCAGGCTCTCGGCTGTGGGCGCCCGCACCTTGCGCAGGGAGATCCGCCGCGGAAGGCGGCTCTCCAGGAGCGAGTTGCGGATCTTTTCGAAGTTCTTGCTGAGCTGGTACTGGCGGAAGGCGGTTTGGATGGTGCAAGCAGCTCTCCGGGACACCAGATGGCCCCCGTACTTGTGTTCTAGCATTTCAATCTGCAACAAGGACAGCGGAAAGGGATCCATTAGGAAGGGATGTCACAGCCTGGATGGTAGTGGCGGATATCAGTTCCGTGGGTCACCTGGTCCAGCTTTGGTGGGGCCAAGGAATGCACTGCAGGGGACTACGAGGGGGCTCTTGTCTGAACATTCCTGCTATGTCATGGCCTTGGATACCAGGCCCTTGGTGAGACTTCTAGCCGGGCAGGATATAGGATGTGGGGGATTGGTGAATGTCCCAAGGGGCAGAGGAATAAGGTGTTGCTGATCGTATCCAAACCATAGCTACTGTGGTGGTTATCAAAAATGTTCCATCAGAGATGAGTATTGAAGTACTTATAGGTGAAACGCATGATATCTTAAATTTGCATTAAAATATTCTGTAATAAAAAGAAGGGTTAAGCAACACAACATTAATATTAATAAAAATATTAATAAAATCATTGGAGCTCAGTTATGGCCATATGTGAGTTTATTGTGCTATTGTTTCTACTTTGGTGCACACTTAAAAACATTAAACCATTAAAAATTAAACAGAAATGCTAAGGAAAAAAAATACAAAAAACAACCGCTGCTACTCCCTCCCTGCCTCCTCAGCATTCATGTCACTGCATTGGGGTCCTTCCCTTTCCCTGCAGACATCATAAGGATTGAGATCAGGGTTTGACTGCATTACCAGTACCCAGCCCAGGGTCTGGCATATGATAGGTGCTCAATAAATATGAAACTAATAAAAAGATGGAGGTGTATCAGGAGTGTGGGTCTCAGGTCACAGTGTCCTGCAGTTCTACAATTCAAGACACTTTCATTCACAGTGGGAGCTGTCCAGCCAGGACAGTGTTCGGTGGGACTGGTTAGTGTTGCCTCACCTGAGCAGATTTGGCCCCAGGAAAATTTTTGGCACAGACTAGTTTGTGTTCAGGGGCCTTGCTTACCTTATCTCAGCTCTGGCCACCTGCCTATGGTCTTATCTGTGCTTAGGTTGCTATGTTCTCACTTTATCCTTTATCAAAAACTCTCAGAAGAGGACTAGAAAGAGTATTCTCCTGAGATGTGAATGACCATTAACATTACCATACCTCCTGGAGGGTTTGCATTTTAAATAAGGAAGGAGGTTTAAGGGGAGAGGCCTAATTGGTGGTATTGCAGACTGTGGTTCTCAGAGAAGTTTAGGAAGCAAGGAAATGTTCTGGGGTCCTAAAATTATGTCCTATAGGCTGGGGATATAGCTCAGTTGGTAAGAGTACTTGCCTCGCATTCATAAGGCCATGGGCTCAATCCCCGGCATCAAAAAAAAAAGTCCTATCCATAGCCTTACCCTTCTCTTACATATTATGTTATTCCTGAACAAAGAATTGGGAAAGAAAAACTGAGACTCACCTCTCCAGGCAAGAGCAATGTCACTACTCCCAAGTTCCCTAGGGACCATGGGTATGAGGAGTAGAGGAAGAAAGGCTAGGTTCACCCCTCAGTACAACCCTGCAACCTGCTTTCCTCAACCCAACAAAGTCTGCAGCGATACCACCCACAACTTCTGTAATGCTCACTGTTCCCCCCTGCAGGGTAGGATGGTGACCCACATCCTGGACCTTCAGAAGTGTCCTTTTAACCCAGGGGACCTTATGGATACAACCCGATTTCTAGTGACAATTCCAGGTAAAATGGGAAGTCCCCAGTGCTAGTCTTTGGCTCTTCTAGTCTTGTCATTCAGTGCCCTTTCCTATTCCCAAACCTATGGAAGTCATACTATCTCTCCTCCTGTATCCAGCCCTAGCCCTACTCTCCAGGGGCAATTAGAAGCTTATTCAGATATAGGTATAAATGACCCACGAGGCTTCCCAAAAGTAGCTGCATTTTACAAAAGACTCTAAGCTGCAGAAGAAAGATTGACCAGTGGTGTCATGATCCTAGTGTTGTAGGGGTCTTCAAAGTATTAAAAATTATACTAGGATGGGTCGGGAACGTAGCTCAGGTGTAGAGCAGTTGCCCAGCATGTGCAAGGCCCTGGGTTCCATCCCTGGCACTGCAAAAAACAAAACAAGCAAGCAAGCAAGCAAGCAAACAAACAAACAAACAAAAAAACCATAGAAAGTGTATTGGTTATTGCGGTGTAACAAACTATTAAAAACTTAGGTGCTTAAAACAATGCCCCTTTATTTTCTCTAAATCAGTTGTCTGAGCATGGCTCAACTGGGTTCTGTATTCAGGATGTCACTAGGCTGAAACCAAAGTGTCAGCTGGGGTTGCAATCTTATCTAAGTCTTCTTTCAAGCTCACTATTCTTGGCTGAAGCCAGTTTCTTACACTTGTAGGTCAGAGGCCCTCAGTTAACAAAGGCTGCCCATGTTTCCCTACTGTATAGACCAAGGAGCAACATGGAATTTGCTTTTTCAAAGCCCACAGAGGAGTATTTCTTCCAAGGTTTTACTTTCTTTTAAAGGCTAGACCTGATTAGACCAGGACCACCCTTTTGGTTAACTCAAAGTCATGTTGGACATATCATATCACATATTATAGGAGTGATAGCCATTATATTCATTTGTCTCACTCAAATTTGAAAGGAGGGGATTATATAGGACCTGTACCCCAGGGGTAGGAATCCTGGGGCCATCTTGGAATTCTGTCTACAATACCAATGGGACAATTGTCTACTTGGTCTTTATCTGAGCAGCACTGCATGAACCCAAAGGAAATATGGATATCTGCTTCCAAGGCATTTTGTTCCTGCTCTAGCAGAAATCATGTTAGAAGGGTGAGAACATTGTAGCTTGGCTCATTCTTCCTGGTAAACTCTGACATGTTCCCTGAAGCCTAGAATGGATATTTGGCCTTGGCTTATCCAGGAAAGTCCTCCAAAGGCAAAGTACAGAGAGTGAGGGGAAACTCATCATAAATTGCTTCCTTCCCTTTTAACTTCCATCACCCTTTTACCTCTCCTCAGGTGTGACAAGAAACTGGCATGAGACCCTGACTTTATATCTCTTTCTCATTGGCCTATTAGTGTTTCCTAGGGAAACCTTAGCCCAAGATTTATACGATGCTACTGGCAACCGAGAGAAGGTATGAAGCCCATTGCCTGAGGTGTTCCAACATGGTAAAGGGGTCCATCTCCCTGGCATGGTGTCATCCTATTTAGAGGCAGAGACTTGAGATAATCCTCAGAGACTCTTTCTGCCAGTCAATGTCTAGGCTTCAACCAAGAAGAGAAAAAAAAAGATTTTAAAAACTGATATTTATCCCACTCCCTAGACTTTAAGCTCCATAGAGGCAGAGACCATTCCTACCATATTAATTTCTATATCCCCAATGCTTGGACATTGACCAGCACACAGTAGAATTCAATGAATAAGTACTGAATAAATTAAAGAGAAAATCCCAAGGTCGTCTTTTGTGACTCTCAAAAACCTTCCTCGTCTGACCCAGTACAGATGACCTCTCCTCTCTTGCCTCCTCTGGATGTTCACTACTTGTCCCCTTCTTGCATTTCCAACCTCCACCCTTCTGTTTGCTGCTTCCCACCTGCCGGTGCACACCCTCCAAAATCTCCCCAGGATAAAACAGAGCTCCATTTGGCTCTCCTCCCTCTGGAGCACTAGTCAAATCTTGTTTTCCACTGCACTTCTTGGAAGACAAGTCTACCTTTTACCTCCCTCTGAAAATGAATGCCAAACCGGTGATCCAACTCCCTCTGCCCTACTCCTCACATTCTGGCTCCCACTCCCATGGCCCATCGGCAATCTCCCTCCTCCCTCCTTGCTCCTGATGTTGAAATTCTCCTCTTGATTTTCTTGCCCCTATATGGTTCCTTAATCTTAGACTCTGGTACAAAAATCCCCGCATGCTAGTGTGTCACCTGCCATTCTATACACATATTTTCTCAGACAGTTCTGACATCTTCCATGACTTCCATGTTGGAAGTCATTAGAGCAGTGACAGGGAGCTGATAATTAATGACTAATTAACAGGGAGAAGTGGCTCAGGCAGAGCCTTTGTGGTGACTCTCACCAGGTTCTGTAGGCTAATGTCTTCTCACCTCTCGCCTTCTTTAAAAGAAGCTCTTCAACTATCATAACATTGCTCTACTTTAGTGGATTGATGAGCCAACGTCTTCTTCCTCCATGCTGGCTGAACTAGGACAAGTTTATTAACATCTCTGACTCTCAGTTTTTCTTATCTGTTAAATGAAGCTCATCCTGCTGATTCTGTAGCTTGTTATGAGGAATAAACTATTTTCTCATGTAGCATCAGGCATATAGCAGGTACTCAGTCAGTGGTAGGTATTTGATGATGACATTGATGGTTATGTACATGACTCCCAAATCTCCATTCCTACCCTTGATCCTAGACCTGCATTTCCAGTAGCATATTGGTCTCTCTGTTCATTTATGTGAAGCCATCGTCTTTCTCCACCTCACCCTAATCACTTTTCTGTCTTCTCTTATACCGTCATTCAGGGTGGGAGCCTTGTGTCTGTCCTTGGGTCCTCCTTTGCCCTGTCCTTTGCTTTGTCTCCTATAGCCTCCATCCCCATCCTTTGTCCTTTCTCAATCATCCTCTACTTTCTTGCCAGAATGTCACCACATGAGACTCTCATTGAATATCCAGCAGTCTCTAACTCTCTCCTACTTCCTCTCCCTCCCCCATTCACCAGACCCGGCATCTGCCTCCTCTGTTTTAACTGCACAAACTTCATCATACCCCATCTCCACTGCCTACTGCCCCCACCAGCCCTGGGCCTCCTGCTGCAGCATCTGCTCAGCCTTTTCCTTCAGCCTCAACTTCACCCACCCTCATCCCTTTCCTCCATGTACAAATGTTCCCCTTCCTTCAAGACCTGTCTTGAATATGCCTCTTCCACACAGCCTTCTCAATTTCCCCAACCACACAGGGTCTCCTTTCCTTTGACCCCCATACAGAATGTTGAGTCAAATTTCTCTTGGATGCTCAGTTTTGTCCATGCATCTTTGTGGTATTCCATCCCACCCATCCTTCCCTGTCTACCTTTCCCCCCACACTCCAATAGAGCATAAGTTATTTGAAGTATACGACTTAGTCAACCTCAGACCCATCTATAGCACCTAGCATGGTGCCTGGCGTGGAGCGACTGCTCACTAAAAGGTATTCAAAATCAGTTATTGGTTCATCTCCATTTATTCCAACCAGTTTAGTACAACCATCTCCCACTGATTCCAGTTTCATGCTGGCTGTGCCCCCAGCTGGCCCTGTCCCCTGATAAGTCATTTCCATCCTTTGCAGCCCACCTTCAATGCTCATGGTCATTGCTCTGCCCAGAACTCTCTTAGCACTCACAGACTATCCCTCAAAGGCAAGATATTAATATCTGTCTCTTTATCCCTAATATGACAGATTCATGGTTGGGCTTAATAAATGTCTGTGGACATGAACTCAACTGAACTTTCTTCTATACCCCAGTGGAAATGAAAGTCCAGATTGTCTTACTGATCTAGGTGTGGAGCCAAATGCCCATCCTTTGTTCCCCTCCATGCTCCCCCACTCCACTCTCATAGGACTAAAGAACTCAGCAGTGCCCCAGGTCAGCTCCATCTATCCAAGCCAGGCCTTCCGAACACTCCAATTCTGTTTTTAACCAGGGTCAGGCCAAAGAGCTGAGAAAGGTGGGTGTGGGAACAAGGACAGTCCCATGCAGGGTCTCCAAACCCACTGACCAAGGAGCAGCTCTATTCATTTCTCCCTGAGCCCTATGAATCATGGGTAATTATGGTCTCACCTCCTCCCAAGAGAGCAATCTCTCAGCTTCTGCCAGAAGAAGCAACAGAGTGGGGCTCAGGGGCTCTATCTCTAATGAGCTTCTCAGTGTTAATTAGAAAGGCTCCCTCTTTTCAGATTGCCTGACAAGTTAGCTGAGAGATGGTGGCCAAGTCAGTGTATGGGAGTGGGGGTGGGGGGAGTAGGGGTAGGGAGGTGGCATGGACAACTAGCTAGGGGAGGTGGTATAGGACTGGGGAACATGGGCCAAGTGAGGGGGACTTTCAGACATGAGCAAGGATCTCCTTTGATCCAAGATTTCTCAGTTGAGAACATCAGAACCTTGTGTTTTATGAGCTTCTGGAACCTGACAAGGCAAACCCTGGCATGAGATTGAGCAGCAGAGTCTGGGGGAGGGAAGAGGCACTTTGGGGTTGTTCAGGAGGCCCACAGGAGAGGTGGACCTGTGCTGGACAGGACTGTGGTCTCCCTCAGGCCTGGGATTGTGTCTCTCCTGTGTGCCCACCTCTTGGCTCACTAACTGAAACATGGTAAGCACTCAGCAGGAAAGGCTGCCCTTGGGAACCTCTCCTGACTACAGCCAGGCAGGCATGGGGGGAGTAGTATGATCAGCTAATCCCAGGGTCACAGAGACTCCCTCACATTGAGCTGCCCCAGGAGGCTGCTGCTCCATAGGCCCTGTGCATCTCTTTCCAAGGAGGCTATGCCCTTCACTGCAATAGCAAGGGGTGATAGAAGGTACTGGATTAAAATCATGGTCTGTGGATTCTTCATCTTGGCTGCACTACTTCCTAGAGCTGTGTCTCACTCTTTTCATCCCTGAAATGGTGATGGTAATAGTGCCCACCCCACAGGGATATCATACAGACCTGGGAGACTGTTCATGGCACGTGCTCAGCCCCGTGCCTGACACACAGCTCAGTTAGCACTAGCTGGTACTGCCTGCATGCCAGTACCCACCACTGGAACCTCCTTGAGGACTGGGACTGTGTTTCTTACATCATGGTGAACCCAGACTAAGCACAGGGCCACTATCAATGCTATTATCTAAAACTGAATGGGGGTACAAGCCCTGATGAGCCTTGCCTTCACCACCATGCCCTGCAGGCTCATGCTCCAGGGCCCTCCTTTGGAGTTGGAAGGAGCCTAGAGACATTCTTGGCTCCGGCATGGATGAGGCTCAGAGAGGGGAAGTGACTTAGAAATGTAGCCAATCACTCCTCCTTGGAGAGGTGCCCCATGGAGACTGGGCCCTGTGGCTGAGGGTGTGAGATCTCTTGGGAGGGGGACTGCTATCTGGGAGAACGTGGATTCTGTCGAGGGCCCAGACTTGGAGAACAAGACCTGGATGCTGCTGACCGTAGCTCCACAGCCTCACGGTGCTTGACCAGCACAGACAGCTTTGCAACTTGCACGGCCAGGATGGACTGTGGATCAACAGTGTGCAGACCAGATTCAAACTCCCTCAAGGGCCAGGATGGACTGTGGATCAACAGTGTGCAGACCAGATTCAAACTCCCTCAAGGGCTTGAATGAATTTGGAAATCACACTGGGGCCCTCTACATCCTTGCCACAGCCACTTTTCTGAAGGGGTCCTCTGTCCCCCTAGGATTAACCCCAAAAATCTCTGTGAGAGAGAGAGAGCAAGAGGGTCCTGGATAGAAGGAGCAGAGGACAATGGGGCAGGGTAAGAAAATCTTCTTGTTATGATTTAGATGTGGTGCCCCCCAAAAGCTCAAGTGTGAGACAATGTAAAAAGGTTTGGAGGAGAAATGTTTGGGTTAGAGCCCAAACTAATCAGTGATTAATACCTGATGGGATTAACTGAGTGGTAACTGGGGGCAGGAGGGGTGTGGCTAGAGGAGGTATGTCATTGGGGCATGGCTATGGGGTGTATATTTGTATCTGGCAAATGGAATCTCTCTCTGCTTTCTGATCATCATGTGATCTGCTTCCCTCTATCACACTCTTCCACCATGACATTCAGCCTCACCTTGAACCCCAAGAAATGGAGTCTGCTGTCTATGGACGGAGACCTCTGAAACCATGAGCCCCTAAATAAACTTTTCCTCCTCTACAATTGTTCTGGTTGGGCCTTTTAGTCACAGTGGCAAAATAGCAGACTAAAATAGGGAAGGGCTTTGGAAAAGGACATTCAGGAACAGAGAAACTCAAGGCTGGGCCTCATTCATGCATTTGTTTGTTTGCTCATTCATTCATTCATGCGTTCTCCATATTGAGCATTTCCGAAGCTCCAGGAACTGTGCTGGGTGTTGGAGAACAGTGGTGGGAAAGATAAGGGCAGTTTTGCATGCACAACTTGGGAGCCACCTGCTCTTCTGGTGGACTATGAAGTGAATGGCGCCCCTGGAGGTGTTCGGTGCACAAGCTGCTCCACCCAGTGGCTTGAGAACAACATGGTTCTTGTCCTTATGAGTGGGACAAATATCAGATAGCAGAGTAAACTATGGGCATTCAGTGGATGCCCCTTGAGCCTAAGTATGTGTGGAGACCACCCAGGTGAAGCAGGACTGTGGATAGGCAAGGAACATTCTCAGCAGAGGAAGTAACATCCACCAAGGTATGGGGAAGGCCCAGAGGCAAAGCACACCTGGACGGTTCAGGGAATGGCCATAGGAATGGCTGGGACTCTAGTGTAGGGTTGGGTCTGTGACGGGGAGCCTGCAGAAGCCTTTGTACTGCACACAGCTGGAAGCCACCGAGGGCTTTCACACCAGGGCACAGCATGGTTAGATTCAGCTACAATCTGGAGACGAGGTTGAAAGAGGCACCGCTCAAGAAGGGGAACCAGTGGGAGTTTTCCCAGGGGCATAGGCAAGATCCCCTCCCCATCTCTCCTTATGTCACTAGGTTTTTCCTCCCTCTTGAGCATCTTCTTCATGCCAGGCACTGTTCTAGGACCTGGAGAATAATAATGAATAAGCCCCTTGCCCTGACTTCAAGGAGAAGTCAAGTCAGCAGGAAATAAAAATCCAAGGCTGAAGAGCAGTGACAGAGATCACCTGCATGTAATGGGTGTCCTGGGCAGCCTTGGGAGGGTTGGGAGGCTGCCAGAGAGGAGGAAGAAGTACCTAGGTGATTCCTAAGGCAAGGAGGACAAATGCGGGAATGTTGACGGGAGTAGGAACTTCAGAGATGGAAGTAAAGAGAATAGCATGAAAAGCCCCAAGGAGATATATGAGGTTGCTAAGACCTACAGAAGTCAGGCTGCTTGCCCAACGTCACGCAGCTCATTGGCAGAAAGAGAGAGAGAGAAAGAAAGAGAGAAAAGTAGAGACCAGTCTTTTGTAAATATGTGCTGTTCTCAATCACCTTGCCCTAGCCATTGATTCCCCTTTGGCCCTTTTCCCTCGCCCTCAGACTATGCTTGGTCTAGAAGACAGACAAGCCAGGGGACATAAGCTGTTCCTCAAGGCTGGACTCACTTGGCAAGAGGTCCTGTGTTATATCCTCTGCCAGTCCTCACCTTTCCTGACCTCATCCTACCAGCTTGACATGCAAAACCATCATTTAGAATTATACCTATTATCAAAAAGTCTGAACACCAATCAGAATTCTTCACAATACTCTATAGCCTCTCAGTCAGTCAAAATTCAATGAGTCTCCTGCCCAAGCCAAAGCACAAGTATTCTTTGGAATTATGAGCTGGATACCCCTTAAGTGGAACAGCAATATCTTTGCAAGGAGCAGGTAAGAGCATGTTTTTTTCTTTCTTGGTACCCTGTCCACTTCTTGCTTTGTATAGCATGTTTTTTTAAAAAACAAGACTCACTGAATGAGATGTTATTATGTCTAAGATGCTCTGCTAGATGCAAAGGGAAGGGTACAAAAATGAATGCAAGATAGTCTGTGTCTTCAAGGAGACCAGAGAGTGGTGTGGAAGTGCATGGACTCTCATCTGGGCCAAGTGACTCCCAGGTCACACTGTCATGTTCCTGATGGATCGTCTAATAATAAAAAAAAACCTTATTACTGGGTATTCTATATTTTAATTGCTAAATAAGTTAAGACCTTCCCTTCCTAAAGCTATCACAGTACCATGATTTTTACCTGGAATGATGAAAAACACATCTAGTCACTTTTTCACACGCCAGTACTTCCATATTTAAAACTTGTTTTCTTTCCTCTCAAGAATTTCTTCATTTGATCCCAACTCATTTTGCTCTCCTTCTTCAGGAAACTCAGGATTCTCATTTCACCTTTAAATTCAGCCCTCAGAACAAAGCACAGGGTGCAGACAAGGCCCTGGCCAGTAACCCTGAGGCTGGGGCCTTATTCGCCCTCCTGTGAAGGATGCTGAAGGTGTGTGCGCTGTGTTGGCAGCTGCTCCACTTAATTCTGGTGCACCCTGAGGTCACAGTAGACTGAAACCCTAAAGCCTTTCTCCCAGAACCTGGCCTGCCCACCTATGTACTAGTGCTCCAGCCTTTTCTAAGTTACAAGCAAAACTTTAGATTTCTTCCTATTTAATTTGAATTTTTTCATTTAAATATCCTTCTGATAAGATATTTTTAAAAAAATCTTAGATTCTATGATCAAGATGCTAGCTGTTCTCCTTCAGCTTTATGCCGTTAGAAAGTTTGGAAAGTTTGGGAAATGTAACTTTCACGCCTTTGTTCAGTTCTTTGTCAAAATGATTGACTTGGACAGGACCAAGGACAGCACTCACTTAACTCCACTGGAAGTGGCACTGATAGAAAACCAGTGTGTGTGTGTGTGTGTGTGTGTGTGTGTGTGTGTGTGTGTGAGAGAGAGAGAGAGAGAGAGAGAGAGAGAGTTAGTTCTGGTTGAGAACAACACATATGATTACATTGTCACTTAATCCATCTATTCATTTCTGGTTCACATAAATATCATGGGAGATTCTTTTAAAACACTTCACTGAAAGCCAGATGCACTGATACAGCTGGCCCCTAATCCAAGATAATGGCCTGGATCGATGCCAAAAGAAAGAAAAGAGGTTAATTTGGCTTGACCCAGTCCTATAACTTTACTACTTGCTTCCTTTCCTAAGATTCACCTAGTCCACTGGATTAAAGAACGATTCTTTGGATCCTACACATTCCAGAGCCAGTGGGGATCTTAGAGGTGATTCAAAGTCTAGTTCCCAATTTTGCTGATGAGGAAACCAGTCCCAGAGTGCTTAACTATCATCCCCCAAATCACAGGTTAGCAGAGGAACAACAAGGATTGAATCGCATTTCTGTCTCCAAGTTCAAAGCTATTTTTTAAGAGCATCACATAATCATGTCTTTCTCTAAGCATGTGTGTGTGTGCACACACACACACACACGACTGTCTGCACCCTGTGCTTTGTTCTGAGGGCTGAATTTTAAGACTTTCCTTCCGGTCCCTTAATTGTCCATTAAAACATACAACGGCATCATCTTTGTTTTAGGCTCAGTGGGACCCCAGGTCTGACTGACCACTTTTCCCTCCTGCTTTGCAGAACAGCAAATGAAGGCCAAGAACTCCTCCATGGGATTTGGGGGATCTCTAGACTCCCTGAACTGGGTTAATCTTGGGAATCCTCTGTCTACCTAGAAAAGGACACTGGCTCACACCTCATTTGCACCTGTGTGCCTGGGCCTTAGGCTTGCCCTGGGTGGACATGTAAGCTGGGCTCTGTCTTGTAAGTAGAGGGGAGGTGAGGACTTTTTCAGTGAACATTTGGTTCCTTGACTAGGGGCCTGTGGGAAAGTTTAGGCTTCCTGCACATTATGAAGGGGACAGAGTCCCTGCATAGACTGCCTAAGGACAGCCCTGTCGTGTAAAGGACCTGGATGGGAGTTGGGCAGTGGCCTGTGGTTCATTCCCTGAGGAACCGACTCCAGGGAAGGGCAGATTAGGTGGCTCAATGCAGAACAGGGCAAGAGGGTGTGCCTGCAGGGTGGGCCCAGAGCGGGAGGTCCCTGGTACCCTGGACAGCCCCCAAAGGCAGGGCCCCTTCACCACCCTCCCCGCCCCCCTGGGAGGCCCTGGGTACCTGTTTATTCTTTAGGTCAAGGGAGAGTTCGTAATCCGAGGCGGCAGGGGCGTGGGAGCAGAGCGCTGTCAGGGCAGGCTGCTGCTGGCCGGGGGAGGCCACGCGGTGGGGGCCGGCCCTCGGGGAGGCACCCCCCGCCCCCGGCCGCTCCTCCTCCTCCTGCAGCTCCTGGGCTTGAGCCTTCGGGGCATGGGCACTGGGTCTGCCGGCTGCCACCGCCGCCGCTGCCACCACGGAGTCCTCCATGCCCCCACCAGCCTGGGCGCAGGAGCCATCGCTGTGAACAAAAGGCAACGGGTGCTCGGTTGGGGGAGAGGGGGACAGGCATGTGGCCTGACTTTTCTGGCAACTGGGCCTTTCCAGTGAGGGGGGCCGCTGGGGGTGTCTTCTGCAGTCCCCCCTAGGGAGGGGCTATGATGATGGCAAGGGGGTGAACCTGAACTTGGGGAGGGTATCTCAGAGAAAAGGTTCAACAGTGGCCAGAGTCCACGATGCTCTGCTTAAAACTAGAAGCAGAGAGGTTAAGAATGACTGTCTTCAGATCTGGAATCTGCCTTTCCCAGCTATGTGTTCCTGATTTAACTTCGGTTACTTAACTTCCATAACCTCTTGTTTCCCCATCTATAAAATGGGCAGAATAATGGTACCTACCTAAAGGGGAATTTGGACGGCTAAAGTTAGTTAAAATTCTTAAAACTGCCTGGCTCATGGTCACTGCTATATATAAGTGTTAACTACTTTACTTATCAGTGCTTTGGCTCCAGGGCCTTTAGCTTAGGAAGCTGGAGGGAGTGAATTTGCACAGAAGCAGTGTCATCTTTAGCCCAAACGAGTTTGGGGCAATGAGAGATACTGAAAGGCCTGGCTTGGATGTAAGCCTCTCTAGAGTGGATGGACTCTGGTTTGGGGAGCTGGGTCTTTGAGGAAGAGGGGTCTGGTCCTGCTGGGCTGAGGGAGGCATCTGCTCTCTCCTGGCCCCTCTTCTCTTCAAGGAGCCACTAGCAGGCTGAGCATGGCTGCTGCCCTCCTGCTTACCTAAGAAGACAGCTCTCTGACAGAAGCAGCCACACTGCAGCATACTCTGGGGAGCTAATGAACTCAGGTTGCTTTTATCCCCCAACAATCTCCAAGTTAGCCCCTCCCTCAAGGCTCCAAACCAAACCACCTTCTCCAGGAGCCTACCCAGGTGACTGCAGCTTTCACTGCCCTGCCTTCTAGAAGAACACTAGATAGGGCCTGTCCTTAGAGAGTTGCTGCCTATTTCTTGGAGGAGGAGCAGCATCATGCTTACCAGTAGGGGCTCAAATCCAAGCCCAACTACTGAGTGGCTTTGGGCAGGCTGTTTTGCCTCTGATCCTTGGTTTCCTCATCTGTGCAATGGATGTACTAATGCCTACCTTGTGGGGTTGTAGTGAGGAATATAGGAGTCCATATATGTAAGGTGCTCAGCATAGAGTACATGCTCAATAAATAAACTACTTTTCCCCTTTCTAGCCCTTCTTAGAAGCCAGGGCCTGATTTTATTTGATTCTCATCTCCCCAGTGAGTGTTGGACAAACACTGAGTACTCAATCAATACTTGTTGATGAGTGAATTAAAAAGAACCCCAGGGTCCTGGGAGTGGCCTCTACATAGACAGGGATAGAGGTCAGGACTGGAAGGGGACTTAGGGTCATCTAATGCAGCCTGGCAACCCTTCCTCTTTTACAGAGTTGAGAAGCGGGGGGCCCAAGGAGGTGGGGCACTTTGGCACAGAGAAATGGGCAACTTCAGGACTTATTTCTTCTGAAATTTTGCCTTCATGGAAGTTTCTCCAAATCATCTCAGAAGAAGGACTTCTTCCTCTTGGGGTGCCCAGAGATGTGCGAGAATAACCAGGAGTGGGATGAAAAGTGCTCTCTTTACCTGATCTCCATCTGTCCTCCTACACCCCCCTGAACCCTCACAGCTGGAGGATGGCTTATGGACTGACCTTGGCAATAGGGAACCCTCGTTGCTACTGCAGAGTTCTTTGCTCCACCATTTCTCGTGTGGCTACCAGTCAAGCTGCATGGTTGGATGTAGGTCTGGGCATCTTTGATATGTTTTTTTTTTTTTCCATTAGCATCACCAGAAATTCCTTTTTAAGATCTAACTTCAACTCCTCTTGCTGTAGCACATGCCCTTTCTTCCCTCAGAGAACACGAAAATAGTCCTTTTCCACCACCAGCACAACTTGTTCCAGGGCCTTGAGGAGCACTCCGCCTCACCGTCTCTTCTCCAGCCTGTTCTCAGCACAGACACCCAAGGCTTCTTCACTCCAGAAGGTTTCCAAGACTCTTTAGGGAACTAGTGGCTACTCAGGGCCACAAATATCTATAATAATAGCCCTTTTCTTGCTTTGATTGTTGGAATATGCCTGGCAACAGATTCTAGGTAATTGATGGCGCTCAATGGCTGCACTCAGCTAATGACAATGAAGGGTAGGGGGTAAACGCCACAGCACCCTTGTCCTTTGGGTGGGATAACTGTGAGGCAGATTCTACACCATTTTCCAAAGTCCCTAAGGAACTGATCCCTGGCTGCCCAAAGCAGTGACTGGATCATTTACAAAGACCACATTGGCTTCCTTCTCTTCTATACCTTGTTTTCCCACTCTCCTATGGGTACTTCCTGGGGTCACCTTGTCCCAAATAAATTATTGGCATTAAAACAAATCAACTTTTAGAAATAACAGAGTCCCTTGGCATGAGCCTCTGTTTGTGGCTGCCCCTCTGGATATAGACAAAAGCTACAAGGCCTTCTTCCTTGAGTTCATTCACAAGGCCTGGGAGCGAGGCTGTACACAGCCAACTCAGGCATGCACATAGGCACACACCGTGTACAGAGGCCAGTCCACCAGAGCCCACCAGCCCCAGGGATCCAGGTTCTCTAGCTAAGAACACACTCCACCTTTGTCTGCTTATGCACAGGGACCCAACAGGCTGGAACCTTCCAGATGTATAATGAAAGTGTTGGAAAGGGGATCTTGTCCTTGCCTTCCTGCCCTAGACTTCCCTATAGGCTGTTTGGTGGAAGGAGGCCATGGAAACCTGGAGAGCACTCACCAATATGGCAAAGTCTCGGGTTATATAGTAGAGGACAAAAGACATGAGTTTTCATGTCAGGAAAGGGTTAAAAATGGCTCTGCTACTTCCTATGTGATGTTGGGCAAGTTGCCTGTCTTCCTTGTGGCTTTATTTCCTCATCTGCAAAATGGATATCCTAATAAGAATTTTGCAAGGTTGCCAATGGGAACAGATAAGGCATGCACAGCCCCTAGGACAGTGCCTGGCACTCAGAAGTCCTTGATAAATGGTGACAGTGGTGGTGGCTGCTTTCTTTTTGAGCTAGACCCCTACAACATATAGTCTCAAAGAAATCCGCAGAAAAATAATATGGAGGGTTCTCCACACTTGGCCTTCCTGTCAACCTTCACAAAACTGAAACATGGGTTTTCCATCATAGTTCATGGCCTTTTGCAGCCCTCCAGATGACCCACTGGAGCAGCAACACAGTGAAGAGATTTTAGATGGCACCAGATCATGGGATCCATGGCCTCTGAGGAATCTCTGTGTGCTAAGCACCTGCAAGGGCAGGCCCATTAGCTATGCCCACCACAATGTGAGGCACTTCCTGGATGGGCATTTGTCCATAGCGTAGACCAGTGCTTTGGTCACTTTGTCAGGGAACAGAAGAGGCCTGAGTGCTCAGAGCATCAGTAGAATGTTAGTAGCTGAGGATCACTAGAATGTTCTTGGCTGTTTTCCTCTCTGCACTCCATGTTTACAGATAGTCTGAGGAAAGGTTGGAATCTTCATCCTAGGCTATTACAGAAGGTTGGATCATCTATTTCTTAGGGACCATCTTCTTCAATCCACAGAATCCAGAACATCTTTCCTTCCAAGACATAGTCTCTTCAGCTTCTAGAAGTTGCTGGATTGAGCCCACACATAAGCAGCTGCCATCGCTAGGGGGTTAGATTTTTTAGGACAAGAATCCTGTGGATGGGGTTCATTCATTCTTTCATTCTGTGACATGAATATCTTCTTTCTTATTCTTTTCAGTTGGACATCTAAATTTATTAAAACTTAGATGTAGTAGAGACTACTAAAATGCTAAATTGTACAGTAATTATAAAAGGGACATATTACATGATTTGTCCATGAAGTTCTAGAGTGTTTGTGTGTGTGTGTGTGTGTGTGTGTGTGTGTGTAATTTTTTTGATACTGGGGATTGACCTCAGGGGCACCCAACCACTGAGCCACATCCCCAGCCCTATTTTGTATTTTATTTAGAGACAGGGTCTCACTGAGTTGCTTAGTGCCTCCCCATTGTTGAGGCTGGCTTTGAACTTGAGATCTTCCTGCCTCAGCCTCCTGAGCCTCTGGGATTAAAGGCGTGTACCACAATGTCTGGCTATATTTTCCTCCTTTGGAAGATGTATACTTGGAAAGTAATAGAGAAACAGGAGGAGGAAGGAGGGAAGGGAAAGAGGAAGTACTGGGGACTGAAGTGAAGCACATCATATTCTTCGCCTGTGTGATTATGTCAAAGTGAACTCCAGTAGTGTGTATAACTATAATGCACTAATAAAAACATTTAAAAGAGACTGAAGACACACAAGTCCGTCACAGAGTATTCATTTGTAAAGAAAGGAGTTCTCACAGCAGGCCTGGGACTGCTATCCTTGGAAAGCCCTTCTTAAAAGGCCAGTCTTTGATTGGCATCTGGAAACTTGGATTTCGGGAATGTTACCATCATTCCCTCAATGATGAAGATGGCTCGCTGCCTAAACCGTTGCACAAAATGGTTTATGTAAATGCCTGCTTTCCTTCTGGGAGTCTAGAACTCAGGTACCTACTAGGCAGAGGGCATCTATAGGACCAGCTTCCATGAAAAATCCCTGGGCACTCTGCTCCCAATGAGCCTCCCTGGGAGACAACACTTCACACTTCTCACAATTCGATGCTGGAAGAACTGCATGACTCCACTGGGAGAAGGCTCTGGGCAGCCTGGTCTGACTTCATTGCATGGTACCTTTGGCCTTCCTCCAGGCCTTATTCCATGTGCCTTTCCCCTTGGCTGAGCTTCTGCCTTATGTCCTGTCTTTATGACAAGTCAAGCCATGTAGCTGATCAGATGCTGAGTTCTGGGAATCCTCCTAATGGATCACAAAAGCTTGGAGTGGTCTTGGGGACCTCGGACATAGCACTTTAAAAAAAGTGAATAACTTCTTTTAAGCCCCTCCACTGAGCTCCAGGGTGATGGCAGGGGAGGGTCCTCAAGATCTTGGCTCTCTTAGGCTCCCCATCCAGATGCTGAAAAAAAATTCCTTGAGCGGCAATATAAGTAAAACCGTAGAAGGAAAAAATAGAATGTGAATGGCACCCTGATGAGGGAGTTCTTAGAAAGCTTTGCTTGTCCTTGAGACATTAGGCTGATACATCTGCAGGGGCCTGGGCCATCAGTGGAGGTCAGCCCCTGCATGAGAACACAGGATTCTAGTACAGGAAGTGAAAATCTTTGAGAAAATGGGGAACAAGCAGTTGCTCAGAGGAACATTACATGCGCTCAAGATCACAGTGACCTGCGTGATGAACCCAAACATCCCATCAAAAGAAGGTGACTCAGGGGAGAAGCTGGCTTATGCTCAGAGGGATGCTAGGCACCTGCTGTGCATGCCTGGTCCTGGCACATAGACAACTCCCCCCAGGGTCCCAGGGACCTCTTCATCCTTTCTGTCATTTCCCATCAGAGCTGACTTCTGAAAATGCAAGTGCTTTAATGCCAATTCTCTGCTCAAAACCCACCAGTGACTGCAGAGTACTGATGGATAAAGTCCACTCACAATCATACTCTGTCTCCCTTTCCAGTCTCATCACCACCAAGTGACCTATCCACTTTACCCACACTGTCCCCATGTCCATCAAGCCCTTTCAGACAATTGCACCTCTCAGAGGATCACCTCCATCTGAAGTACCTTCTCTCCATGCCCCCCCTGCCCTTCCACCCAGGCCTTTCTCTGCCTTGTTAACTCCTTCAAGACTCACCTGCTGCCCCCCAGGAAGTCAGACCCATCTCTCATGTGCTCTGATAATCCTTGGCACTTGATTCTCTTTTAGCAATGACCACTTTGTGCTCTAATGTGTCTCTCTTCTCTATCAGACTCTGCCATGTTCACCTTTTAATCGCAGGTGCTTTTCACAATAGGTTGGTTTGTAAGATGTGTTTCATAAATTTTGAATAAACAGCTAGCTGGATAAATGGTTGGCTGGCTGGCTGCGGGGGATGGATAGGTGGGCAGATGTACAGCATTTAACCTATGTACTTTCTCAAGGACAGAGATACTGAGATGGAAGGTAGACTTGGCAAAGCACCACCTAGACCTTCCTTTGTGGCAGGACCTTTTGCCCAGCTAGTAGGAGTACTGTTGGGAATTGTCTTCAGCTGTCAGTTCTATCATCCCTCAGAGATTGTCCCCACCAGGGATTGTTTCAGTTAACAGAGAACTTCCTGGCCCATGGTCACATCCTTCCAGAGCTGTGCATATCTGATGACCAACTGAGATGGGAATGTACAGACCCAGCCATTCTGACCCAACATAGGGCACGTTTGATAAGTCTCCATCCAGAACTCATGGTGTGATTGGCCAAGGCTACTATTGGACATTTGCAGTTGGTCTTTGCCCAGGTCTAGGCTTCTGTGGAGACTCATCCCAAGCATACCCTAGCAAAAAGTCCACACACTAAGCTCAGAATCTGCTTTCTGGAGAACTCAGCCCCATAATAGATACCTAGGGTTTCTTTCTCTTTTCCTTTTCTTGATATCTGGAATTACCCTGGTCTCTTAGCTCCCTGACCTATAGAACTTTTCTGGGCTCCAGACACCTTGGCTGAAAGTTCTGGGTTCTCTTCCTAGAGACATGTCAATGATTACCTTCACATCAGGGGCTATACAGACTTCATGGACCCAGGCTAAAAATACTGTAATGGATCAGTAATCATGGCATACTTTCCATATGCTGAGAACTGATCAAGGGCTGTAGGCAGCTCTGGTCATACAGAGAAAATGTTTGGGTACCATACACCACCAGGCTTTTCAGACACTGGTGGTCATTATTCTTAGTGCTGAGGGGATCTTCATTCAGAGGTAAGAGAACTTGAGAGGAGCAAGGCCCCCAGGTCTGCAACTTACTAGTTGGGTGGTCTTGAGTGAACATACCTATCTTACAACTCATCTGCAAAACAGGGATGCAAATATCTCTTTTCCAGGAAAGTGATAAAGACCAAAGACCCATGGGTAGCCTTTATACAGAAACAGGCAGGTATGCACCAGTATTCATACAACCCCTGCCAGGGAACTGACTCTGGGTAGTGAGTGTCCCCTCTGCGGTTCCGGGCAGGCTCTGGCAGGCCAGGTTATCCAATGCCAGGAGCTGAAGGGACAGGAACAAATGCAGAGCTGCTGAGTGAGAACGGGGGGGGGGGGGGGGGGGGGGGGGAGCTCTGCTTGGGAAGGGGGAGGCATGGGAGAGGGAGAGGGCACATCTAGGCCCATCTTTCTCCTGCCAGAGGCTGGCTTGGGTGGCAGAGAGTTGGGAGAAGGAAATAAAGAGGCCCTGGAGGCTAAACCCCTGAGGGGATCGCTGGTCTTGATATGATGGGCACTTGTGGGAGGTCAAGTTGAGGGCAGTTTGCCCATCTCTGCAATGGCTGTAATGATGGGAGCTCTTGCTAGCAGGGTTTTGAAGGTTGGAGGCATGCTCAGGCTGGGAGGCTCCTCCTGAGGCCCTAGCCAATTGCACCTGATTATCCCTGGCTCTGCCAGCCATTCTCAAAGCTCTTCTGGGACAAAGAAATGCAGCATTTTCCAGACAAAAGCTAACAACATGCTTCAAATCCCCCTCAAGATTTTTCAACCGTTACTAAAACACTTATTTTGCTCCCTCCTTTGAATCAATGCAGTGATTTTTAGGTGGTCAAAATGAAGGCACTGAGCGTGGGAAGCCAAGCATCGTTTGGGGTCCCAGACGGTGCTAAGAGTGTTTGAGGTAAACAGAGGACCAGTGTCAGTTCATTCCATGCTGATTCAAAGAACAGGCTCAAAAATGTTGCCCTGGGAGTCAGATGGAGTCCCACCCTCTGCCTCCTGTGTCACCTTGGGCAAATCATGCCCCCTCTCCACGTGGCCCTGTTCCCATCATCAAGTGGGAAGTTTGACAAGATGCTCTGACATCTGGGAGGAAGGAGAAGCCCAGCTTCCTCCATCTTCCTGTGCCCTTCACATGGGCCAGGGGCCCACACTGTCCATCCCTGCTCCTGCTTACAGCCATCAACTGGCTCCACCTCCCCTGCCCCCAACAGCCAAGGCCACAGTAGAAGCCTTTCCATGTCTTCCTTATGTCATTTGATCCGAGCCAGCCAGCCCTTCCCCTGGCCTGTGGCCCCTTGTCGGCCATCACGAAGCCAGAAGTCAGGGCTGAGAATAGGAACCCCTGGAGGAGGGTAGATGTGGCTTTCTGGGCTCAGCCACTTCCAGAGTCTGTCCTGACTTCACTGGTTGTGACAGCCGCTTCTCCCGCCCAGTCCCCCAGGGCTCTGAGAGAGTAAGTTATTTTCTCTCCTTGTTGACTCCTTGGAGACTCCAGGCTTTGGTTCCCCAGCTGTTCCAAAAGGTGCTAGCAGGTTTGGTTTGTCTCCAGGGATTTCCTGTCAAAAGAATCACAGCCACTTCTCTGGGCTCAAGCCTTTCCCCATCCAGGCCACCCACTCACAGTAGGGTGTCACTGCTGACTGTCCTAGGTGGTAAATACGGAACCCTCCTGCTTTGCCCATTCAACCATGAAAGCTAACATCTGGTAGGGAGAACTCTAAAGTGCTCATGGAGGCCTCTTCTGGAAGCTTCCCCAGGCCTTCTCAGGATATCATCTCCCTCACAGGCTCCCAAGCTGGACCTCTGACTAATGCTATCTCATTGCCCCTGGAACCCGACTATTTCCAAGCACTTTATGTTCTCATAAATGGGCCCGGATCTGGAAGCCAAATCAAGAATGTCATCCTGCCCCTCCCTAAGGCACCACACAGTTTCACATCTGCATGTTTTTCTTTGGCCTGGCCGACAAATTCCGGGGGCACCTGAGTACACCTCACAGTTTCTTACCTTTCATGTCTGTTTGCACCACTCCCCCTAGAAGAAGGCAGTGCCTGTCTCCTCACACTCTCATCTCCCCATCTTAAAAGGGAGAATCTGGAATTTTCCCTTGAACATACAACCTAAAATCATCCCACGGCTGATTTGGACAGCATTTAAGATTTTCAGCCTGAGGGGGGTGTTGTAGTGTGGTTGAGTTTGTCCAGGATACACGAGGCCCTGGGTTCCAGCCCCTACACCACACACACACACACACACAAAGGATTTAAGCCTTGGTGAACACTAGTTTTTGCTTAATTTTTCTCTTATTATGAACTATTTTATATGCAAATATGTACAACAGATATGTGAGGCATAAAGAAAAATATTTGCATGTAACCAACACAAGAAACAGGACTTTGGAAGATTTTCATACCCTGTGTATTCTATCCCTTCTCAGGAGAATCTGAGTTCTGATTTGCGTCCTCATACCCCAACTTCTCCTTATCGGCAATGTTCTTCCTGGCTTCCTGGTGTCTTCTTCACATGAGCACCAAGTTTGCACGGTGTATGATGGAGGAGGCTCCAGAACAATCAGGATCTTGAAGATCCACAAGGGTCAGAGATGCACCTTCAAAGGCAGTGGCCCCTCCAACTCCATGCTGGCAGGGCTGGTGAGATGGCAGGGCTCTGACTGCAGCTGGGTTGTGCTCACAGTGTGGGACCCCAACATGACAGCAAGGAAGAGTTTTAGGAAAGAAAATGGAGTTTTTCCTTAGGTGGGTTCCCCTTCTGGCTCTTCATGGCCTGGATCTGTGATGATCTCCACATGGACAGTGGTTGACCAGCCAAGGCCACAGGTGAATGGAGCTGGATGCAGTGGTGTACACCTATAGTCTCAGGGAGTCTGGGGGCTGAGGCAGGAGGATGGCGGGTTTAGGGCCAGCCTCAGCAATTTAGCAAGACCTGTCTCGACATAATCAATTAAAAAACAAAAAGGACTGGGTATGTAGCTCAGTGGTAAAGTGCCCCTGGGTTCAACTCCCACTACAAAAAAATCAAAAGAAAAAGAGCAGCTCACAGAAATGGGATGTTGGGAGAAGGCTACCCAGTAAGAGAGGTATCAGCCCAACTAGTCCAGGGTGTGAGTACCTTTGGTGTCCCTGAGAGGAGGGAGCATGGGAGACCACAGGTGGTGGCAGCCGACTGTGGTCACAAATGCAGATGTGGCCACACTGCCTGGGTGTGAAGTCAGCTGAGCCATGCACCTGCGCCATGCACCTGCTGTGTGGCCTTGGGTAAGTCACCTGACCTTGTGCCCCACTGCCATAAGAAGACAGTGAAAATGGAGGAAATAATTAATGCAAAATGCTCGTAAGGAGTAGCTCCCTTTTTCTTTTTTCAGGATTTCCAACATTCATTCTGTCAAATAAGAAAACAAAAAGCAAGAGCATCATCCGTTTTCCCTAGACCATTGTAAAAGAGTTCGAGCCGTAGGAAGGCTGTTACTTTAGAATGAAGAACAGTCCAACTTGAATTATCTTTTTTTATATGTGTCTTGCACTGGATTTGTCTCAATGGAGAGGTATTGGGCTTTCTGTGTGGTGTAATTTCTGAAGCTCCGAGTTAGAGATGGTGCCAAGAGAAGCATAACAGAAAGTAAGAAAGACTGGGAGACAGCAGCGAGTAACAAGTGGGAGATTTAGAACCAGGCAGACCATCCTTGCTTCAAATCCACTGCTTACTAGCTGTGTGGGGTTGAGCTGGTTCCTTAACTTCTCTGAGCCTGTTTCCTCACGTACAAAAATGGGGATAACTACTCCATGATTTTGCTGGGAGAGTTAATGAATTAATGTTCAAGAACCCTGTAGCACCTGTTTGGGTGCCATGCCTCCTCAGTTCCAAGTTCATAAGTCAATTGCTCCCTGGAGAGTGGGGACCTTATGTCCTCCTCTGTGGCCCCTCCCAGAGCCTATTATGGTGGCTCACACAAACTCTATGTACCCAGCCCATTCCAGGGCAGGCCATGACACCTTGCCCCGGTGTTTTGTATTCTCAGGGCTATAAAGTCCCTCATTCCATTCTTCTCCTGTTCCAACCAAGGTCAATCCTACTCTCCCCACCATGGTGGACGTTCCTTTGGTCCTGAGTTATTTCCAGGGAAGGACAATGCCTCACAAGCTCAATTTCACCATAGGGTCTCTGATGGCCTAGAGGTGCGTGCCTATGCAAGTCACAGTGTGCTTGTTGAAAGCAGGAGTCTTGTGACCCAAGAAAAGGAAACGGCAGAATTACCAGTAATCTTGGACATGATCTCGTTGCTATGGAGCAAGATTCTCCTTCTATAAGAAGTCCTTCCTGATGTCTGGCCTCATTCTTTCTTGATGCAGTAGAAAACCCAAGCTGGCAGCATCAGATTGGCCACACTCCATGCGCCTTGAGATGTCATGGGTTCTATCTGAAAGTGTTTAGGAGGAACGGGCAATACTGGGCTGCTGCAGCATATAGGACCATGTAACATCTGTTCACTGTCTCTGCAGGACATACTGGTTCTGGTAAGAAGCCTCGGAGATCCCAGCTTGAGGAGCAGCCCATGGGGCAGGGTAGGGAGCAGTGCCGGGCCATAGACCTTTCCCTGACAGGGTCTAACAGGCTCCTTTTAGGTGAGCAGACGGTCAAACTGCTGCTGGCAAGAAGACTTTCCTGGTAAGATGCCTGTGCTCTTAATCTCATTCCATCCTCCAGGATGACAGCCTCGTGCTGGGTGATGTCTGGAAAAATCTCCCTGAGCCTGCTGAACTGACTTGATTGACATTCATCTGGGCCGTTAGCTGCTTTGATCTCTGCTCCAAATTGGTCCCTCAGTTCTGAGTCAGAGTCTCTCTCTCTCTCTCTCTCTCTAATGTTGGGCTCTTTCTAGCCAATACTCCATATGTCACAGGCAGGGCTTGAATGGACACAACTGAAGACTGCTTCTTCTGCTCCTGTCATCCCAAAGGAGGGACCTTACCCTCTCTCTGAAGGGCACAGCTCGGGGATTGTTATGGTTTGGGTCTGGAATGTGGAAGACTGGGAGCCCAGCTGATGGCACCACTGGGAGCTGGTGGCACTTTTAGGAGGTGGGGCCTTGTGGGAGGAAGTTAGGTCATTGGGGGTGTGCCCATAAGAAAATATTGGGACCCCCAGCACCTTCCTCTCTCTCTCTCTCTCTCTCTCTCTCTCTCTCTTTCTCTGCTTTCTGGACACCTGGGGTGAGCAGCTCTGCTTCACCACATACACTCTGCCATGTGTTCTACCTCACTACAGGCCCAAAGCAACAAGGCCAAGCAACCATGGGCTGAAACCTCTGAAACCATGAGCCAAAATAAACCTTTCCTCCTTTTAAATTGATTATAAGCTGCCTAATACAGTGACCATGAACCACATACAGGGTAGCAAGTCCCCTCCTGCTTGCTACTGGGTGCATCCTGCAGTGGTCAGTCCATTCTTTCTAAACATTTCCCAGGCGTCCTTGGGCTTCTTGATCCTGGATCTTGCTGAATTTCTGACTTCTTCCTCTCTGCTCTTGAAAATCTGCTGTGTGTGTGGGTATGTGTATTTGTTTTGCTGAGGAAGAACCCAGGGCCTTGCACACACCACACAAGTAAGCAATCTACCTCTGAGTTAAACCTCCAGCCCTGAAAATCCAGCTTTAAAATAGCTAGCTCCGCACCTCTCAGTGCATCTCATTTTACCTTCCAAACACTCTGAGAGGCAAGTGCTGCCGTTATCCCCACTTTATAGATGGGCAAGCTGAGAATCAGAAAGCCTAAGTAACTATCCAAGGTTAGAGTTTGTCAGTGGCCAAGCCAGGACTTGAACTTGGGTTTGAATTACACTAGTCTGAACTCTCACCGGCTCCATGTCACAGTGCTTCAGAAGCACTCTCCTACTATCTCCTCACCTTCTCTCCCTTTCCTTCTCAGAAGGGAATCCACAAAACCACATGGGCTCATTCCTCTGCCCCAGAAAAGAACGGGAGAGGACGCTCATGTTTTTTAAATTCTTTAGTCATCAATTAATATGTGTATCCAGTTCTCTTGGCTAATTTCTCATTAGGAACTAGTAAATTAATAGTAATAAGATATTTCACTTTCTTATGAATTTGTTTCTGATGAGTCAGTTTTCCTGGAGTTCAAGAACCTCTGGATAGCCTAGTTCATTCTCCAAACCTTCAAAGCTTTAACATAGACACAAAACATGGTGACCACACCAGGATCTCCTCATTCTGGTTGGCTCGTGGCTCTATCAGCTTCTACCTTTGTGACCTGGAACAAGTGGCCCATCGTCTCTGAGAGTTTCCTCAGCTGTAAAATGGAGACAGTAATTCTCTTGCAAGGCCAGAAGGTGAGGATCCTTGGGGTGAGAATCAGGAGAGGGGGTGGGAGGAATTTTGTAATCAGGAAGAGCCTTTAAAGGTGCTGCTTGTTAGGGTCAGGGCTGACTTTCCCCTTAATCCTCCTTCATGACCCATCATGTCTGTTCTTGGAGTAAAAAACCGTGCACCCAAGTCCAGGACAAGTGCTGAGAGCTGCCAGCATGGAGGCAGGGAGTGGGTGACTGGTTCTTCCCTGGGGCCCTTAGAGGGCACATCTTAATACCTAGGCTGCACTGCTCCAGACACATGGGGAAGCTCACAGAGGTGAGCTGTGAGACATCATTTTTTCTTCTCTTAAAAATTTTATTCTGAGTCGGGCTTGGTGGTATATGCCTGTAATCTCAGTTGCTCGGGAAGCTGAGGCAGGAGGATGGTGAGTTCAAAGCCAGCCTCCACAACTTAGTGAGGCCCTAAGCAATTTGGCAAGACCCTGTCTCTAAATAAAATATTAAAAAGAGCTGGGGATATGGCTCAGTGGTTAAGTGCCCCTGGGTTCAATCCCTGGTACCAAAAACAAAAAACAAATTTTTTTCTTTTGTATTATAAAAGCAGTGTTTAAACAATATGTGAAATATAGAAATAAAACCCCATGCACTGGGCAACTGAATTCTGCCCTTTCCTTGCATAGGCAAGGGGCACACATAGTTCCAGGGCTGGATTTCCCATCGGCCTCTTGGTCTCCTATTTTATCAGATCACTGACCTGTCATCTTGCTCTGTAAATGCTCCTAGTCTCTGCTCATGTGGCCCATCCCTGGCCAAGGCAGCACACCTTCTGAAGAGAATCGCTGCTAGAGGGGCCTTGAGAATTAGCCAGTCCACCCCCATGTCATATTGAGGAAACTCAGGCCTAGAGAAGGGTGTCTTGTCTGATCCAGGAGCCCATGTTCTACTCTGGCCTGCACTTCCCCAGCTGCAAACTGTAGGCAGTCACTTCTGGAGGGGTCCTTTGGCTCTCCTGCTCAGCTGGTGCCCCTCCATCCATGAGCCCACTCTCTGTTTCCCCATTCTCCCTCCTGCCGGAGGCAGCAGCACACTCCAGGCTTCCTTCACAGACAGCTCTTTCCTGTTTGTTTTTTAATCATCACCAAAGAAATTTCCAGAACCTCCTTTCTTAAACCATTCCAAGGCCCCTCAAAGGCAGTCAAGTCCCTAAGCAGACCTGATCGGATTAAGTCACACTCGGTACAGATATTCTCTTTCTTCCCCTCTTGGTTTGAAGAAACAAATTTTTAATTTTTTTTGTCATACATTAGATACATTTATAGAAATTATAAATGATTTTCACGGTCAGGTTATTTGTTATAAGTGAATGAATAAAGAGGACTTTTCAGCAGAGAAAGCAAAACAAAAGCACAGGAAATCATGGGGTTAGAAATTTTCTAGGCCTGCAAAAAGAGGTTCCTCTTACTGGGGATGAGAAAAGAATATCCAAGAAATTCAAACAAGATTCTTCAGTACAGAAAACAAAAACAGGTTTTCCCAGAAAACTGGACAAAGTGCATTAGCAACTACCAATAGCACAGAGAGAGCTAGCTATTACTTGTGGTAGCTTTCATCTTGTTGTTCTGGAAGTATAATCTTCAGTTATGTTTAGTTTCTTTAACTAATAAAACCTGGAATTGGTTTTCTTTTTTTGTCCCTAAAAATATTCCCCTGGGTCATTTCTCTCTTCAGCCTGGCTGCTCTGATGAGTCTGGGAACAGCCTCGTGGGGCAGGGTAGAGGGAAGGAAAGAAAAGCCCCATGTACTTGAACCCCTCCCTTTTCTCATCTGACTGGGCCAGCTACGGCCTGCAAAGGACAGATACTTGGTTCAAATCTGGCTCTGCTCTTTACCAGGTATGTGGCTCTTGGAGAAGTCATTCAGCCTTTCTGATCCCCAGTTTTCTTGTCTGTAAAATGGGAATAACATTTCACAAGCTACAACTGAGAGTTAAATAAAATAATACTTGTATAACACAGATCAGGTGCTGAATATATAATAGCTAATATTCTCTCCCCACACCCATGGTAGGAGACACAAATAGAAATGTAGAACTAGAAGGAATTCTCTAGTCTTCTCTAATCACACTGCAAAAGTAGCCCTTCCTTAATATGGCACAATCCCCAGCAAGAAAAGATTAAGTCTCTTAAGTACCCTTGGTAGACAGCCTAGGTCACATGAACAGGCCAGTCTTAAAAAGATGTCTCAAGGTCTGGGAGGGAAAATTATACAAGGAAATTGGCCTGGACAAAGCGTTGGCTGTAAACATGAGTTTCAATTTTAGCTAAGGTGAGCCGTGAGGATCAGGAGATCCGAAAGCCAAGTCATGACGAGACACAGATGTTCTAACACAGATTAAGCATCCCTAATATCAAAATCTAAAATCCAAAATGCTCCAAAATCTGAAACATTCTGGACATGGAAATGATGTCACATGTGGAAAATTCCATACCCCATGCACAAAATTATTAAAAATGTTGTGTAAAATTACCCTCAGGCCCAGAGAATGGGGAGGCTGAGGAAGGAGGATCACAAATTCGAAGTCAGCTTCAGCAACTTAGCAAGGCCCTAAGCAACTCAGTGAGACCCTATCTCAATAAAATACAAAATAGTGCTGGGATGTGGCTCAGTAGTTGAGTGCCTCTGAGTTCAATCCCTGGAACAACAACAACAGCAAAAAATCATCCCTAGGCTATGTGTATATGAAATAGAAATGAAGTGTACACGAAATAGAAATGAATGCTGTTTAGACTTGGGTCTCATTCCCAAAATATCTCATTTGGTATATAAATATATTCCCCCAATCCCCCAAATTTCAAAATTCTAAACATTTCTGGCCCCAAACATTTCAGATAAGGGACACTCAACCTGTATTCTCTATTATGTTTTAATAACCTCTCCCGAGCTCCAAGTACTTTCACACTTATTTTGGCTTTTGTGTCTAATAAAAGAAGACACAAATGGGGCAAAAAGCACACAGAGGGAAGTGACAGGTAACACAGTTCCTCAGGGACAGGGAACAGATTTCATTAGCTCTAGGACCAAATTCTTCTGCACCCTTTGCGTGGTCACCCTAGGTATGGTGACCAGGAGAGCCTGATAGGGAGATGCTCAGAAGGCCGTAGAGGAAGGAGCAGGCCTGCTCCCTGCCTGCCCCCCTGCCAGGCTGGCTTTACTCTGTCAGGCAAAGAGCTGGAGTGGGGATCGTCAGTCCCTGAAGAGCTGCTCCCAGAAGTGACAGGGCACCAGGGGGCATTTTCTTGGCCTCCTGGGTTCAGTCTCACCATCCCAGCTTCTCCAAAGGAGACACACACTTCCTCTGGCCTCCCCTGCCACCCACTTCTTCCTGATGTGAGGATGCACAGACTCCAGAGCCCCAGGGCCAGGCAGGCGGGGAGCCTGCTTCTCAGGGCCTTTGAGGGAAGCCAAGGGCTTTTCCATGCCCCTCTGAGGAAAAGCCGTGTGAGGTGGCCCAGAGCCACCCACTTGGCCACTCTATTCCACCAGTGGGTAAAGTGAGTCTCCCAGCAGCCTCTGAGCCTCAGAGTGACTAATGAAGCAGGCAGGTGACGCAGAAGCGCCCCAGCCCAGCTGTTTGAGGACTAAACTGTATCGATTGGGAATTTAATTGCTCCGTAATCGCTGAGTAAACACTGGCTGGTCCATTGATCATGCTTCAGGCCCATCACAGCCAGCAGGGTGAGTCGAGGAGAGGCGGAATGGATGCTCTGGCCATGCTAATGCCGGGCTCCCCCGACAGCCATTCTTGGAAGGATGCCCCTTCCTTAAGGGCATCAAGCAGCTGCAGCCACCAACAGAGCCTGGAGCCACACTGCAGACATTGCTCAGCTGGCTGGTTAGCAGGTGAGGGCATGAGCTGGGTGTGTTAGCAGGGTGAGTGGGGGCCCAGGAGGGACAGTTTAAGAATGAGGCTCTCCAGACTGATACAGTATACCAAGTGGGAAATGCAGGCTATAAAATCTTTTTTTTTTAAGTGCTGGGAAAATGGAAAACCCAATCATAGAAAAATAAAACACTGAAAGTTTGCATCCTCAAATATTAACTGTAGTTAATTTTATATGAATGGATTCAATTTTTATTTTCCTCTTTTTATTTCTGTGTTTTTCACATTTCCAACAACTAGCATGTATAACTAATAATCAGAGGAAATAGATGTTATTTGAAACCAAATGAAATGGCTGGAAGGATTTCTCTTGAGTTCTTAAAAAAAAAAAAAAATCCAAGAGCAGCTTTGCAGGAAAAAGGTTGCGTTTTGAAGTTAGATCTGGGTTTAATTTCCAGCTCCATATCCGATTAGCAGTGGTCCCTCTGTCAAGATACCCAATGTCTCTCCATCCCACATCGCTTATCTGTACAGGAGAATCACATCTATCTCACAGAATGAGGGGAGATCAAATATGGAGGGTGCTCAGCACAGCGTTCCTGGCATGCTCGAGACATATTAGCGTCTCTTCCATCCTGGAGGAAGGGTGGGGAATGAAAGGAAGGAGCTAGCACCAGAAGGAAGGGAAGCAGTTCAGGCTGCTGGGTCCCAGGGCACCCCCTGACTCCAGGTCTCCTCTTTCTCCCCACAACTAGGGGTTGGTTGCTCTGTGTCCTCCCCTGCCCCGCCCCCTCCTCCTGCCGCCTCCTCCCCTTACTCTAATAGAAGCCAATCTTCCTCATCTCAGCCCCATTACCACCCACGGAGACAAATGGGCTGCAATTCTGCTTGATGCTGGGAGGTGGCTGGCCAGCTCCCTGGTCATTATTCCGAGAATGTCACTGAGAGCCTGAAAGGGAGGGGAGCCCCGTGGTATCAAAAGTAAGGCTGCAATTACAAGCCTATTCAGCTCCCCAGAATAAAGCCCTGTCATTAGCTAGCACTGGGGGAGGAGGTGGGGAAGGGGCCCCACCTGCTCCCCAACCTCTGAGAAAGAACCATGAGTGCAGTTGCTGCCTACCCACCCCCTCCCCCGCTGCAAGGGGCCCCAACTCCCAGCTCCCACCTGAGGCTAATTACCCCTAGTCATGGGTTGTTTGCCTAGGGGTGTGTGAGGAACCAGGCTCCAGGGAGCCCAGGATAATCCTAACTGGAGATCCAGCCTCAGAGCCCATTGCTAGCCCACAGCGGCTCTGTTGTACCTACGTCCCTGGTGCCCAGCTTCAGCCTCCCTTTCGAGGACACTCAGGCTTCCAGACTTGCTCAGTTTTAAGTCTTCCCATGCCAGGGGACATCTCTCCCTGGTAAATAAGAGTTTCTCCTGTACCAGTCTCCAACTGCTGCTCTGCAGGTGGATGGGAAAGTCTGTCCCATCCCCCAGCAATGCCATTCTACCCTCTACTAGGCTGAGACTTCTCTGCCTCTTTAGGAGCATGAGGTCTCTCTAGGTCCCGGTGTCTCTCCTCCGTGCTGAGGGTTGCACTGAGGCTACAGCAGCTGATCAGATAGGTAACTATCCCCAAGGGATGACACTGCCTGACGTGAGGGCAGGGATGAAACAGACAGCTGAGCAAGCTTGGACTGACCTTGGCCTTAACCATAGTACAGAGGAAGAGAAGGTGAGGGAGCTCCCACAACGGCCTGAATCCACATAGCAAAGGCCCTGAGATCTGACTGATTGGTTTGGAATTCCCTATAGAGATCTCCTGTAGAGATCAATTCGTTTATCCCTAGAAATCCTCAGAGGAGTCCATGACCCGGCTGATGGCTGACTGAGCTGGTAGGAAGCCAGAATGACTGGTAGGAGGAGCCTGGCTTGTCTCACAGTTCCAGGGGATGCCCAGGGGCCTCTGTGACCCACTTACACCTGCTCTAGCCCCCCACCCTCTAGATGAACTCCTTGGGGAAGTTTGGGCTACCCTGTCTGGAGGTGGGACACCTGGTTCAGGAGAAGGGAGAAGGGGTAGTGAAGGGGTCTTTGATAAGGTTGGGAGCAGGAATACAGCAGGAATCTGGTGGGAGAAAACTTTCCTTAGGATGGAATTCCCCCAGGGAAGTCAAGAATAGACAGACCAACTGACACATGTACTGTTGGGTTGTTCAGAAATCATCCAGGAATCCTCTTCCCAAGAAGGGGAGAAACTGACATCAGACAGACAGACAGACAGACAGACAGACAAAAACAGGCTCTAGGAAACTACAAACCATACAGACAAACAGGACAACTTAGAATAACTGGGAACCAGAGACAGACAGCAGTTGAAGCCCTGGGCCACCTTGAAGGCCAGGCTCCCTGTCCCTCGTGGAGGGGAGGCTGCAGTGGGCAGGGCTTTCAGGCTCTTCCAAGAACAATCCAAAGCATCTCCCACCTCTCACCCTCCTTCCCCAGAGCCCCTCCAGCCCCAACCTCAGCATCTGCATGCCTAAGGGGAAGACAAACAACCAACCTTTGGGGTAATAAGGTAAAGGATTTCCTAACATCCACTCCAAACCTTGGAATCAACCCTAGTTCTTTGGAGCCCTGGCTCCAAAGAGCAGCACTTCTCCCCTGCCCCACCTTCCATGTGACTACTCCAAGGCTGGGCACGCTGGTTCCTCCTACCCCTTCCCACCTGAAGCCAGGGCTGCAGGCAGGCAGAGTTCTGCTACAAGGAAGAACCTGAGGGGTAGGAGTGAACCAGAGAAAAGACCATGGCAAACCCAAGGGAGGCTCT
Organism: Spermophilus citellus; assembly: GCF_964194105.1. Classification (NCBI taxonomy): domain Eukaryota; kingdom Metazoa; phylum Chordata; class Mammalia; order Rodentia; family Sciuridae; genus Spermophilus; species Spermophilus citellus. The sequence continues at coordinate 25,011,205 of NC_138197.1, read as the reverse complement.
CTGTTGCCTGCCCCTGCCCAGGCCTGAGCTTCCTGAGGGTGGAAGTTATTCAACCTCACTGAAGCCTGGTGCTTCCTTAGCATCAAGAAAATGTCCATTGAGTTGAGTTGAACTGATGGGGTGGGGTTGGGGATGGGGGCAAACTCCTCCTCCCCTGCCAAGGAAGTAGATCTCTAGGAAGGAGACTGGGCCATGTGTCTGAACACTGGCAGCCCACAAGAAGGAACCAGGCCCCTTCTGCCTCTTCCTTCCATGCCACCCTCATGCCAGAGCTCCACTCTTTGTCTTCATTCCTCTTCTACCAGTTCATTCTATCACTTCTCTTCTTCCTTCTAATTCCTAGGTGAGAAATTTTCACTTTGGGGAATCCTAATGCTCCATTAGGTGTGGGCTTCCCAGGGATCCAAGTGGGTGGGATTTATTTGTCTTCATGTCCCTGGGTCTGACCCAAAACTTGGCCAGAAGACTACCCAGAGCATTGGCACAGAGACTGGTCCTTCCCTTTGGCCTCCCATCTTCCAATCTGGTCAGACTCAGGGAGTCCCATCCCTCCCTCGGTCCTAGATTTAAGGACTATTGGGCTCACCGCCCATAGTCTCTGCCAGAGTACTGTCTCTTTCTGTAACCTTTGCTGGCTTCCCCTTGAGGGAAAACAAGTAGCATTGAATTTTAGGGGGTGAATGTCTGTAACGTGAAGGTCAATAGCACCACTTCTGAAAACTATCTAGATATTTTCTATGGAATAAAAAGGGAAAGATGATAGAATTATTGAATATTAAAAGTGAAAATGGTGAACATTGGGAGCCAAATTCTCCCGAGTTCAAGTGCAGGCACAGGTACTTCCTGCGGACAAATCCCTGAGTCTTCTGACCCTTTCACATAAGGCAGGGACAATAACCTTCCTCACCTGACCTCACTGGACAGCTGAGAAATCAGTTAGGTTCTAGTTAAATGCTACTTTCTTGACAGGCAGACCAGCCCTCACCCCCCACCCCCAGCACTATACAGATAAGGAGACCAAGGCCCAGGGGAGTTGAATAACTTGCCCAAAGTCATTCCTACATCAGGAAGCTGGTGACAGGGCCCATGTCAGGCCAGAATTCAAGCAAAGTAAAGAACAAGTCAAGAAAAAAGAGATGTGGAGAAATGAGGCAGAAAAACTGGTGAAGAAGAGACCAAAACAAAGTTAAAGAGACTGAGAGTAGATCAAAGTGCAATGGAAAGGGGCACTGACTTGGGCAGAGAAAAGGAGAGATGGAGAAACACAGGGGTAGAGAGATGGAGAGGAACATGGAGGGAGGACTGGGCATGAGGGCATGATGTGCTACAAGGAAGGGAGACAGGAGACCCAGGAGCAGGAATGACCCAGAAAAAATGAAGACCAGAGCTCCGGGTAGTGACATCAACCCTGCCTTGTCAACACTCCCCCTTCCTTCCCAGGTTGTCACCAACTCCCTGAGGGTTGAGAAATCCCTAAAATTAGTCAGTGACCTTGGCTCCTTTATGGAAGGAGAAAGATTAGAAAGAAAAATAAAAAATCTTTGTTATAGAGGATGGGCAGGCGCTGTTGAAGAGTTAAGTACCCACTACATTCAGACTCACTGCCATGTGAAATACATATCTATATATAAAATCAAAGTCAGATCCCTTGATGTTTAGCAAAATTGAACTTTATGCAACCTGTTTAGAAGGAAGGAGCATAGGTTTGGAATTTGAATGGCAGGGTGTAATGATCTTAAAAATTGGGAATGACTCATCTGGGTTCAGAGGAAAGAATGAGAAATGGAAGGATGGGGAAGGAGATAAAAACAAACAAACAACCACACAAGACTCAAGAGGAGGCCAAACAGCACTGTGCTGTGTGCTCTGCTCTGAGAGGAAAAGAGATGGGGTGGGGAAGGAAGGAAGGGCCACCATGTCCCACCTTTGGGAGGCGAGGTCAGAGCAGGAGGGCTTCTGCTCGGTGTCAGCGGCTGGGCAGCAGAATTGATGCAGCACGGTTTCATTCCTGTGGGCAGAGCAGAGGGAGAAGGTCAGAGCAGGGCTGAGACAGGCTGGACCTTAGATCCCCCTACACTAAGGCATTCCTGCCTGGAATCCTTGCTGCTCCCCCTCCCTGGCTTTTGAGCCTCTGTGTAATACCAAGGCAGCCAAATGCTGTTCCGGGGAAATGTTGGCATTGACTCTCTGTCCATCCAAGTCTTTTTCAGTCACCCACAGGCCCTATTCAAATGCCACCTCCTGCACAGAGCCTCCCTGACCTACCTGGTCAACTCACTCTGCCTTATTCCACACCTCCATCCCTGCAGTGGGCTCCTACCCCTGGATTTTCCATGTCCCTTGCTCAATCTTTTATCATAGTTAGTTCTTTACCACCCTGTTCCCCACTAAGTCCTTTACGCCTATTCACCCAGAATATACTGATTCGTATGCAACTGTACATAGCGCTCAGAGCCCTTTGTGTTGTCTGTTGGAAAGTCCAAGGTGTTGATGGGGGATTTGTTTGATGTAGATGGGAAGGCCAACTCAGGAGATGGAAATCCTAGTTCTAGTACCATCTCTATAGCTGGCCAGCTGTGTGATATGAATTCACTTTTTCTGGCTCTCAATATATTTACTATTGAATTCAGAGGGTTGAACTACAGAAGTCGTTCTCAACCCTAGCTGCATAAGACTCACCAGGAGATTTAAAAAATAATTTTCCAATGATTTTCAGAGATTCTGAATCATGTAGTCTGGCAGGGGCCCAGGGCACCAGGACTTTTTATAAACTCCCAGATGATTCTAAAGGCAGCCAAGATTGAGAGGCACTAGACTAGATGATTTTTCAAGGTCTCATCTGTTTCTGAAGTGCTGTATGATATCCACCTGGAGCCAACTCAGGAGTTAATGCTGAAGTCACTGCTGGATAAAGTTCCATTGACCTGTCACCTCCTCTTCTTTACTAAATGGTTGATATCCTGAGTATTATGGAGTCAGAGAGTGTCAAGCCTGGGAGGATCCCCAAAGATCATCTGAAAGGGGTTTTCAGACTTCCTTAAGGCTTAAGAACACCTTGTCCAAATCAGATCTTTATTGGAAGCCCATTTTGTAAAACAGCAAATGTAGAATAGCTCCGTAGTTGGGGGACAGGGAGTCTGACATCAGTTCCCAGACGCCCCACCCTCAACCCCAATATTAGTAGCTGCCTAGCTACCTCCTAGGATCCCCTAGGCTTGGAGATTGGAAACATTAAATTTGGCTATCCTCCTGGAAAAAAAGTAAAATTGGAGCATATTTTAATTCAACAAAATAAATTCCAGAGAGATTTTGTTTAAATGAGAAAAAAAAAATAAAGCAAGGAAAAATTCAAAAGGAAATTTAGGAATATAGTGTATATGTTGGGGAGATTTTAAGAACAAAACAGGAATTTGAAAAGTCATTAAGAATGATACACATATCTAGCCCAGCACAGTGGTACATGCCTATAATCCCACCTACTTAGGAAGATGGCAAGTTTGAAGCCAGCTTCAGCAACATTGCAAGACCCTGCCTCAAAATAAAATAAAAAGAACTGGGGATGTTGCTTTGTGGTAGAGCACTGGCCTAGCATATGTGAGGCCCTGGGTTTCATTCTCAGTACCACAAACACACACACACACACACACACACACACACACACACACACACACATACACATATCAAAGAAAAAGACACATATCTGACTAAATAAAATGAGAACATCATGTATGGAAAAAGATTCCCTACTAAGTTGAACGAAAAATAATAGACTGGGAAAATATATTTGCATTATATCCCACAAAAGGCAAGTTAAACATTCCTACATTGAGCTCCAACACATTCATAATGCAAAGACAAACCCAGAAGAAAAAAAAAATGAGCAAATGGTGTGAATAGCTATGGATAGAAGAGGAAATCTGGAAAGCCAATAAATACAAAGAAAGATGCTCCAGGTTGCTAGTAAACAGGAAAATGCAAATTAAAATAGCACTGAGATGCCATTGCTCATCAAGCAGGCTGGCAATCATTAAAATGACTGCTAACTACCAGTGCTGGTGAGGATGTGGGGAGACAGAGGCTTTCATGCACTACTTGTGTAGATTTTTATTCTTGTTTTGGGGGAAAAGGACACTGGTGAGTCTTATGCAGTCTTATCCAGCAATCCCACCCATGGTATTTCATACTTGTAGAAATGCAAGTAACTGTTCCTAGAGGTATTATTATTCAAAATGTTTACGGAAGCATTGTTTTTAGTTGGGAAGAAGAAACAGCTAGAAAAAACCCAAGTCCCCATCAATCACAGAATGATTGAATCAATTGCAATAGCTTCATCTTATGGAATTATGCACTTATCAAAGGGCATCAGTTAGCACTCTATCTTGGCCTGAATGGATTTCTACAACATATGACTAAATGAGGAAAACAGTTTGCAGAAAAATGTATGTAGCATGGTCTCAATTTTGTAAAATAGGTCACGACCCCTCTCCCCTCAAATGTGAATTCTATGTGTGATATGGGTACTATATCAGTACATTATATTTTATGAGTACAAACTAAACTGTGAACTTTGCAGCAGGAGGAGAGTGGGAATAAAAGAAGGTTGAGGTAGGAAAAACAAAAGAAAAAACAGTGTTCTGTGTAATGTTAACAGAAATGTTAAATATAAATTCCTATTTATGAAATACATTAAAATTGAATATGTACCTGGACAAGAACTAGAAATCATCAGAAACCAACACAAATATTCATGTCATTTCAGAATGGGATCATGAGCAATTTTTTATCTTGGACTTTTATTACTTTAATAGATTATTTGGATTATAGATTATATGTAATCTATAGACCACAGATTAATCATTAATGCAATTAATATGAAATTTCAAAAGAGCAAGAGTTGGGGATGTGGTTCAGTGGTAGAGCATGTGCTTAGCATGCACCAGGCCCTGGGTTCCATCCCAGCACTATAATAATAATAATACTAATATAATAATAATAATAATACAATAAAAGTAACTGATTCCGATCCCTCGTTTTACAGATGAGAAACCTGAGACCCGGTATGGAGAATAGGCCTAGAGTTGTCTGCTAGTCTGTCCTTCCCCCATCTCCCTTCTCCATCCATGGGTTCCTGGGGCAAATCGGAGACCCTGGAGAATTGTCTGAAACCAAAAGGTCTTGTGTTAGCACCCAAGGCTTTCTGGCCTGAAGAAAGGGGAAGAAGAGGAGACAAGTGCAAGAACCAGAAGAGCTCAGAGCCCAAACAGTGGAGGGGCAGATGAACCCTGGTAGGTGAATGGCATACCTCCCCATACCCCCAGTTCCAGGCCGCCAGCTCTGCCTGTATCCAGGACAGGTTTGGGATTCCTGACAAAAGTCATCAAGAGTACAAACGCAGCTTGGTTGCCAGCCCACAGCGCTGGCAGTTCTGGAAGGCAAGCCCAAAGAGACAGTCCCCTGCTGGCACAGAGGTGCCTGGGGGCACTCTGCTCTGATCCTCCCTGCATTTCCCAGAGGCTTCCTTCCAGGGCTGTGCTGCTTCTCTATCCAGACATGCAGGGCAGGTTCCAAGGGACTTCCCTCCACCCCCAGTCTTTGGCTGCATTGGCCCATACAGTGAGCAACATAGGCCTGAAGGATCCTGACCTTTCTGCACCCTAGGCTCAGGCTGGCAGAGCTGAAGGGGCAATATCTTTGTTGGGGTTTCTGCCAGTGGGGCCCCTCAGGACAGTCCAGCCAAGAAGGGCTCACCTCCTGGTTCTTACCCTCTGGCTCCTCTGTCCACAACCTATTCCTTGAGCCTCCTTAGCCCGGCCAAGGGGCTCCCCTAGGACCCCCTGGCCTTCTCCTGGGGTTTGGCCCGTGCTGAATTTCTGATCCTGCTCAGTCTGCCTCTAACCACCTCCCCTGCCCCAGGTCATGGTCCAAGTCCCCTGACTGGGCAGGTCTTAGCTCAGTTTGGCTGAAGCTGTCCTTCAACCATGCAGACTTCCCTTTCCTCCACCCTGAGGGAAAGCCAAACAGAGGGAGCCAAAGAATTCTTTCCCATAAAAATCAATTTGGAGTTGTGATGAGAAAGGCACTTTCCTTCTGGGTAATCCTCTCCAAACCCCTAGCCACAGTCTAACGGGGAAAACTAGCAGACAATTTAAGTTCTAAACTGGGGATAGTCCATAAAACACCTGACTGATACTCTTCAAACTGTTAAGAGCATGAAAGCGACAAAGAGACAGAAATTGTCACAGACCAGGAGAGACCAAGGAGACATGGCAACTGCAGTGTGGTGTCCTGGATGGATGGATCCTAGAGCAGAAAGAGGACATCAGTGGAAAAACGGGAACTACAAAGTCTGAAGTTTATTTGATACAGATGATAAAATGAGAAGGAAAACATCGATTGTGTCTTAGAACTTTATAGTGTTTACTACATGGCAAATATGGTTTGAAGCACTTTACAGATAGTAACTTACTATTCTCACAAATCCCTGACATCAGCCAGGTGCAGTGGTGCATGCCTGTGATCTACATGGGAGGCTGAGGCAGAAGGATCTCAAGTTTGAGATCACCTTTGGCAACTTAATGAGAACCTGTCTCAAAATTAAAAGGGTCTCCACTGCTTCTTCGCAGATCCTTCGCTCCTGTCTTGCTTGGCTGATGCCTTCAAATTCCCAGAGCCAGCCACTCTGGGGCCCAGGAACCTGGAGCTTTCTGCTCTGCTCTTCTCTGACTCCCAAATCCTCCAAGCTCCTCCCCCACCCAGCCTCACAGCACAACCAGGGACCCACAACCTGTGAAAATCCTCAATATCAGTCCTCACATCCAGGTGTCGCCACCTCTATCCACGGAGCAGTCCAAACAACCCACTCAGACTCATCACTTTGGGAGACCTGGGATGGCTGAAGCCGGGGAGGACCAAATGTGCCCAAAGACATGGACCCTGGAATTAAGGGTCCAAGGAAGAATTGATTTTGTTCTGGATCCTACAGCCTGGCTCATTTGGCATTCCAAGAGCCAAGGACTAAGAATATGTCATATTCTTTTTCAGGAAGGGTCCCTTTCATTGCCAGTTTCTAGTGTCCTTCAGCCCCAGAACTCCTTGGGCCGTGAGCCCCTCACATTTCAATGTAAATGATGCATGGGAACTGTGTGACAGGGTGGCTTGGAGAAGCCCCTCCCAGGCTCTTTTTGTCAGGCAGGTTGAGGGCTGTATGATTCCAAGGCCTGGCTCACATTCCTGATGTCTCCACCCAAATGGGGACTTTTCTCCTTTCTTTACTTCTCTGGTAGCAGAGGCTTCTTGGTACTCTGCTTAAATGTCCAGCATCTTGAGGATTTGCTTGGACTCTTGGGACCCTCTTTCACTCTGCACCAGGCCTCAGTTTCCACCACAATGAAATGGGGATGCAGAGATGTTGCATGTCATCATCTGCTTTAGTGATGAATCAAGTGGGTAGAACATGTTCTGTCAGGAAGTTCTGTGAGCCACTGGTTCTTGCTATATTGAGGGAACATTTCTGCCTCTGGGTGCTCATAAAATGCAGCAGTGCTTGATTTCGGGGATGTAGGAAACATCACTAGTAGAAGAAAGAATTCTGTCTTCCTTTCTGTCATTTGAACTGATGGAAGGAAAGAGCTGGATCAGGAAAGTGAATGAATGAAAGGTTCACCTGCGTGGCCTTTAACTTCATGATGCACTGTTCCATTTTCTGCGTATTTGCTCCCCTTAAAAGCCCTGCAGGGTACAGATGTTGCTATTATTCTAGTTCGACTGGTGAGAAAACTGAAGATTTGAAAGATAAGGGACTTAAATGAACACACGCAGGGGTTGTGATCCATATGTGGGGAACTGGGGCATGTGGTATCCATTCCATAAGCCTGTCTGGAGTCGGACAGTGGCAAGACCTCAGGCCGGCCCTCCTGTGGGGAGAAAGGCTTACTCTAGTTTCTGTAGACAGACAGCTTGTACCCATGGCCCCCGGCCTCGAACATGGACAGGACAGGCTAGAGGGTCCACCAGCCCTAGGCTGTTGCCACCCCAGGAACCCTGGGTCCTTCCTCCTGTCCTCTGGGCTCCTTCCCGTTCTCCGATGTCCAGTGTCCATCTGTTGTGGTGGCAACTTCCAGGGAGGATAGGAAGAGTGAGACTAGAGATTCAGACTGAGGCTTGAGTGCAGTGTCAAGAAAAACTGTAGACTCCGGCAGAGAAGTACAAATGAGGCCCGATCCCTTAGTCCACACTCTAAATGTAGCCTCCTCTACAGCTTCACTCAAACAAGGACTTTGACCTTTGTCAATGCGCTGAGCACCAAGGCACTGAGCTGGGTACTGGGGACTCCCACTCCAGGTTTAGAGAATGAAGACATGAATGTCCACTGGCTATGAAACCTTTTGAAGAGGAGTAATGGGCATAATCCTGGAAATCAGTCTGCCCTCTGCCAGGTTTAGCTCTGTTATTAACTAGCCATGTGACTTTGCCCAAGTCACTTAATTCCTCCGAGTTTTTACTTTCTCATTTGTACAAAAGGGGATGATAACACACACCGCAAAGTGTTCCCATAAGAAGTGAGGTAATGTGGGTTAATGCTTGATATTTTATCAGTGGTTCACAAACTCACTGTGCCTCAGTTCCCTCACCTCTAGTGTGATGAGGAAGATGTGGAAGTTTTGTTGGATGTTGAATTTTTTTTTGGGGGGGGGTACCGGGGATTGAACCCAGGGGGGCTCTACCACTGAGTACCAAGGAGTAGCTGCTACCAGAAACGTAAAGAAAGGAGAATGATCCCCATAGGTCCGAGCACAATCATCACACTTTGGGTGGTGGTAGGGGGACATCAGGAATGTGAGCCAGGCCTTGGAATCATACAGCCCTCAACCTGCCTGACAAAAAGAGCCTGGGAGGGGCTTCTCCAAGCCACCCTGTCACACAGTTCCCATGCATCATTTACATTGAAATGTGAGGGGCTCACGGCCCAAGGAGTTCTGGGGCTGAAGGACACTAGAAATTGGCAATGAAAGGGACCCTTCCTGAAAAGGAATATGACACATTCTTAGTCCTTGGCTCTTGGAATGCCAAATGAGCCAGGCTGTAGGATCCAGAACAAAATCAATTCTTCCTTGGACCCTTAATTCCAGGGCCCATGTCTTTGGGCACATTTGGTCCTCCCCGGCTTCAGCCATCCCAGGTCTCCCAAAGTGATGAGTCTGAGTGGGTTGTTTGGACTGCTCCATGGATAGAGGTGGCGACACCTGGATGTGAGGACTGATATTGAGGATTTTCACAGGTTGTGGGTCCCTGGTTGTGCTGTGAGGCTGGGTGGGGGAGGAGCTTGGAGGATTTGGGAGTCAGAGAAGAGCAGAGCAGAAAGCTCCAGGTTCCTGGGCCCCAGAGTGGCTGGCTCTGGGAATTTGAAGGCATCAGCCAAGCAAGACAGGAGCGAAGGATCTGCTAAGAAGCAATGGCGGGAACCCAAGGATGAGGAAAGCTGAGGCTGAGTGAGAGGAGGACCCTGCTTCTGAAGAAGGAGACAGCTGAGAGAGGGCACTGCTGGGAAAAGAAGTGGGGCTGAAGGGGCCAGCCGATTGGTTGGAAGGAGAAGGGACATCATGAAAGCTTTACTGGTGCCAGGTTCTCAAAATTATGAGAGGCTATAAACCTCTGACCGCCCACATCTGTATTTAGTTTGAGACTCAGGATTCCACTGCATGGCCATAAAAATAGTGGCATGGTTTAGACCTGAGGATGTGTGCAGGAGTGCAGTGGGGGAACTGGCAGAGAGGTTGGAAAAGGGACTGTCTGCAGGAACATACAGGAAGAAAACCCAGGAATCTCTGTGGGGCACTTTGAAGGAGGATCCCTCCCACCCTTTCACCAAACTGGAGACTTGCTTCACCAAGCAAGAAGACTTTCCCCCCAGACTTTGAAAGGAAACCTCCAGGGAAACTCTCTAAAGGAGCTGCCTTGAATTCCAGGGAAAGGGAGAAACCCTAAAATCACTTCACTTCCCATCATATTCCCATGCCCCACCCTTAACACCATTCTCACTGGAGGGTAAAGCCTAGAAAATGAATTGCTTTCTTTTAACTTTTCTCTTAATTTTCTCACCTCCTCCAGGAAGCTTCTCTAATCTAAACATGATAAATAGGAAGAAACAGATCTTTATTTTTTTCAGAAGATTCTCCTCTTCCTAGGGATACGGGGGACTGACTAGCCAAAATAACTTTGGAAAAAACCAACAACTTATAGAATTAACACAATGTGCCCTCAGGACTTAAAATAGATCTGCCTTAATTAAGATGGTGTGGTGCTAGGGGTGTAGCTCAGTGGCAGAGCATTTGCCTAACATGCATGAGGACCTAGTTCTATTTCCAGCACCACCACCACCACCAAAAAAAAAAAAAAAAAAAAAAAAGACAGTGTGGTATTGTCATGAGAATAAACATATGGACTGATTGAAGCAAATACAGAGGTTACATACAGATCAGCACATAGGTCATCAATTGATTTCTGGTAAGAGTGCCAAGATAATTCAAAGGGAATGTGAATATTTTTAACAAATAGTGCTGAAACAATTGTATATCCATATGCCAAAAAAAAGGACTTCAGTCCTTGCCTTGTACAATATAAAAAATGAATACAAAATATATCATAAACCTAAAATAACAGATAAAACTTCTCAAAGAAAACATAGGAGATACTCTGTGACTTTAGGGCAGGCAAATATTTCTTAAGACCAAAAAGCACAAACTATAAAAGAAAAAAAATTGCCAGAATTAGGGCTGGGGACATAGTGGTAGAATGCTTGCCTAGCATGTACAAATCCTTGGGTTCTGTTTCTGGCACTGCAAAAAATTATAAATAAATAGAACTAGACTTCAGGAAAATTTTTAAATATCAAATTTTCTCTTTGAAAGGCACTAATAAGAAAAATGAATAACTCTTATAACCTAATATGAAAAGGCAACCTGATAGGAAAATGTACAGCAAATTTGAACAGACACTTCATCAAAGAAAAATAAACACGTGAGAAGATATTCAGTTCCATTAGTCATCATGCAAATTAAAACCCACAGTGAAATCCCTTTGCACATCCTCTAGAGGAACTAAAATTTAAGTCTGACAACACCAAGTGTTGACAAGGGTGTGAAGCACCTGGAACTCTCCTATACTTCTGTGGGAATGCAAAATGGTGCAACAATTTGAAAAATAGCCTGGCGTTTTCATATGAAGTTAGGCCACACACTTGCAATATGCACCTGCAATTGCATTCCTAGGTATTTACTCAATATTAATTCAAACATAATGACCCAAAACTCTTCACAGCAGCAAATGTTCAGAGTAGGAAAACAAACGCAACAACTTAAATGTCCGTCATCTGGCAAATAGATAAGCAAATTGCAGTATATCCATACAATGAAATGTGTACTATTCAGCAATGAATACATACTCCAGCATGGATGAATTTCATAAGTATTATACTAAATAAAGGGATTTAGACACAAAAGACTGCATTTATATGATGTTCTAGAAAAGGCAAAATTATAGTGACAGAAAGTAAGTTTTAGCAGTTTGGGAGGGGAAGGATTAATGGCAAAAGGGAATCAGGGTTCATTTGGGGTGATGGAAATGTTCTACATCTTGATTAAGATAGTGGTTACGTGGCTGCAGACATCCATCAGACCTCATCACATTATACCCTGAAAATGGGTGACTTTTATTGTTTGTCATTTTACTTTAATACAACTGACTGAAAAGCAAAAAGACCAAAATCTTTTTCTTTTCCTCCTTAGTTCTTATTACTTCAAGAGGATTTAGAATCAGTTTTTTTTCTTAACTTCCCTCCACCCGTTACCCCCAGATCACCTAATTATTAACCCCCTTCCAAGCAGCAGAAAGACATTGTGTTTTTCCTTCTTTCAACGGCTAGATTGTATTTTCAGAGACCAGATGGCTCATCACTGAGCCAACGGAGTGCAGGGGGCCAGAAACTAGGACAATGAGAAAATTGGGGATGTGGATGGATGAATGGGGGAAACAGGGCCTGGGCTGAGAGAGGGTCCCCGGGAGGTGTGTCAGAAATAGCTCTGAGCTGAAGATGGAGACCTGGCCCCATTCTGTTGCTCTGCCTCAGGAGAGGAAGGTCATGGTAAAAGAGGTTTCTGTCTCACTTTGTTTATCTTGTTGAGTTGTGGGATTCAGTAAGACTGCAAATGTGAAACTGCCTTGAGAAAAACATAATAAACCCTGTACAGATGCAAAATCTTATAATGATGATTGTTGATGTTATTAGTCTCTGCCACTGAGGAACTCAGCAACCACAGCTTGCTTGCAAACAGAGCCCTACCAGGATACCTTCTTGACTTTCTTCTCCTGGGTCCCCCATCTCCTCCTTCAGGTCAGGATTTCCTTTGCTCAGTGGTGCAATCTGACACTTAATAAGGTACATGTTTATAGCTGTTCCAGCAGCTGGAATGCATACAACAGAAAATGTCAGCCTGTTGATTTCAGGACAGGGTTGTCCAGCCAGGTTCATTGTTCTGCTCCTCCTTTCCTCACTGCTTGTAGGAAGCCTGCTTGAGTAATCCTTCCTAACTCCTCTGTACAAATTCTGCCTCCATTTCCCATCTGTAAAATGGGATGGAAGGTCCATACCTTTCAAAACTGGTACCCAGGGAATCAAGCTTTGACATGAGTTTTGACAGGGACAAATCACATTTAAACTTCTCAAAGGGTTGTATGAGGACGAAATGGATGTCCATTTGTTACCAGCAGCCCAGCCAGGGAAACTGCCTGGATCCCAGCTAGCTGAATTCAGCTGCCTGCATAAGAAATACGTAAATGATGGAAAGAAGGAAACATGAATTTTATGCAGTTTGATCAAACTCGGGAGAATCAATCTAGTTGCTTCTAGATTGCTAGAAACTAGATTGCTTCTCTGCCAATCCCACAGAAGCCATTTGATTTAAAGAAAAAAATAAAAGGCCAGGTGATATACATACAAAGATTTAGCTAGATTATATTAATTAGAAACATGTCACAGTCTTAGGTTCCCCAGAAAACCTGTGAGGGACAGGGGAAAGCCCCTTGACCTCTATCCTCAGTATGAAAAAGTTTAGAAGTTAAAATAATTTAGAGTTTTAAAATTTTTTTCTGAATTTTCAAGTACACAGGGAATAAATCCCCCCCCCCCACATTTTTTTGTTGATGAATTATCCTTTTACAAATTGATGGAATTTGTTGCTATATATTTGCACATGCACACAATATAACAGTATAATAATATGGTCAATATCACTTTTCAGCACTTCCTCCCTCCCTCCCTCCCTCCTCACCTCCCATCCCTTGATTGGAATTTTTAATTTCAAAAGGGGTCTGTTTCACATTTTGAGTCACTATGATAAAATTTCTGTTGCTGGGTAATGTATAAAGAAAAGAAGTTAATTTGACTCATGACTCTGGTGACTGAAAGTGCAAATAACATTGCACCAGTTCTGGTGAGGGCCTCCTTAACTACAGTCAAAGATGGTGAATGCCATCATGTGGCAAGAGTGCATGCAAGATATAGCTCACATAGTGAGAGAGAGGGCCAGAGAGCAGGAAGGGGCCAAAATAACTTTTTTATAATAACCAGCTCCTCAGAAGCTAATCTGCTCTCATGGGATCTAATCCAGTCCTCTGAGACCAGCATTAATTCCTTTAGAAGGGTGGACATGACCCCCACACACACACTGGGCTCTACCTCTTAAAGGTCTCACTTCCATTCAATACTGTTTCATTGGAAACCAAGCTTTGATATGAGTTTTGATGGGGAGAAACCACGTCTGAACCACGTCTTTAAAGGGTCGTATGAGATGAAACGAGTTAAAACACATAAAGCGCTTACAGTACAACTTAGCTTAATAAGTGGAAGCTGTTATTCATATGTCTGACTTAGGGCCACTCTTGCTTCTCTCCCTTTGACCTTGAGAGAGAGGTGTTCATGTCCTTTTCATGCTTCATCCTGTTTTCATCCCATCTCCTCCCTCTTCAATATTGTTATTCTCATAAGCATGTAAACCTGCTCAAATCATTCTAAAAAACACATTATTTTCCTGCAACTCTTCTCCCCTGATTATAACTCTCTGCTTCCTTCTTCAGCCACTTCCAGAAAGAGTTACTGCTTGCATGAGTTTCCCTTCACCTTTATCTCCTGCCAACTGGCCATTACCTGGGTTCTTCCCCCAGACCCCAGCAGAACTTTCCCCAGGGAGGTCCACAATGTCTTCCTGATTGCCAGACCCAAGTTCCTAATTAATTTGATTTCCCTACAGTTTTTGTTAGCCAAAGCCTCCTTCCTGAAACACCTCTTCCCTTGACTTCCAGAAAAGTGATCTGCCCTAGTTTTCCTCCTTCTATTTTTTTTTTTTCGAGGAAATCAGTCACCATTCTGGGAGAATGGAGAGAATTATGTGGAAAGCCACCAACAATCAACACAACCTGCCAGCCATTTGGTGACCATCCTGAAGATGAGTCTGGTCAGCCTTAGCCAGGCCACTCTAGCTCATGCCAGGTAGAGCACAAAGGAACTATCCCAAATGAGTCCTGCCCAAATTGCAGATTTATTAGCAAAACTGATGCTTATCTGTATTTTGAATTGGGGGTGGCTGTATGACACTGAGTATTGTGATGGTACATTACAGTTTTCATAGCATATTGTGGTTGTGTGTCTCTGGTCCTAGGAGTGCCCCCTTTTGGAGTGTGTGGAGGAGCCACAAAAATCTCTGTGGAAGGAATTTCACTGAAGGCTCTTCTCAAAAAACAGGAAATGGCATGGTTCCCAGGAAACCAGCAGGCTGTGGACTCAGGACAGCCTGCATTCAGGCTTCATCTTCCCACTGCAATGATTGTGGATTCACAGGCAGATTATCTGAGCTTCTTCAGTCTCACTTTCTTCTGAAAAGGGGAGGTCATCAAAGAAGTGACATCATCATGCTATTGTGGAAGTCAAACAAGATAACACTTTTGGTGCTTAGCACAAAGTGTAGCACAAGGCAAGCATAGAAGAAAATGTCTGTACCCAACTGTGCCCTCATATGGGCTCCAGCAGTCCAAAGTTCAAAGTTCACTTTCTGTTTAGTAGCTTGACCTGGCTGAATCTGAGTTTCCTTACCTATAAAATAGGATACTAATAGCATATCATCATCATCATCATCATCATCATCATCATCATCATCAACCTCAAAGGGTCTCTATAACAAGTAAATGAGCTAATGTATCTAAAGCGTTTAGTACTGTGCCTGGACCAATTAGTTTGCACTTTTTGCTTCCAGACTCAACCATACTCAATTACTTTTCCCAGCCCTGCAGCTGCAAACTCAAAAGTCTTGCAACAAGGATGTGGGAACAGCAGAGCCTAGATCTATATCCCCAATTTACAGTTAAGAAACAGACCAAGGATGATGGAAGCCTCAGTCAGAGATTCCAGGCTCCTCCAAACTCCAAATGTCCAGATTCTGGCTACCTGTAGGACCAGGGCTTGGTGTCTCTCCTGGAAAGTCTTCCCTAGTTTGTCCTTGGGCCTATCCCAAGCTCTGCGGGCCTCTGTCCCCACCTGGGCCAGAAGCACTCACCTCTGAGCTCCATTGGTGGTGTCCCTGATGCACTAACAGGCTGCAACATCAAATTTTTCTATGCTGGATCACTGTTTATATGCATGTTATATCTCTCTATACTGGCATGAGTTTTCCAGAACACTTCTGTGACCAATGCATCTTTACATCTAGTACAAGACATGGCCTGGCATGTGGCATAGAGCCAATACTGTTTGTAGACAGAATGCATAAA
The DNA here is from genome assembly GCF_964194105.1 of Spermophilus citellus. Lineage (NCBI taxonomy): Eukaryota > Metazoa > Chordata > Mammalia > Rodentia > Sciuridae > Spermophilus > Spermophilus citellus. The sequence goes on along the minus strand of NC_138197.1, from coordinate 24,995,389 downwards.
TAAGTTCCTATTCCTGAGGGTGCTGGGGGGAAATGGAGAATCAGACATGCACATACATGAAACACTCGCCTGCATGCAAACAAAAAACATACCACAGAGACACAGACCTACTCATCCTTATGCTCAAAGCAGTGTGTAAGCACCTTTCACACATCACCTCATTGTAATCCTCATTTTATGGAAGAGGAGACTCAGAGAGACTAAGATACTTGTTCAGTATCACACAGCCTTGGCATCAGCTTGGCAGTCTCTGGGGAGGAAACCCCATCTGTAACCTGAATGTGTCAGGGGACCCCACCCCTTCCTCCTTCCATACTCACCACCCAGCCCAGCCTAAGAACCATTAGGAAACTAGCTCCATCCCAGCCCTCCAGCTCCATGCTTTACTCTCCTTCCTGCCCAGCAAGCCTGGAGCCATGTAGTTGTCCAAACCCAAGCGAGTTTTTCTGAACCCCAGCACTCTGTGTAGGGAGCCAGGAGGGATTCTGGTGCCAGACTGGGCAGCACAGCATGAATTACGGAGCTGGGCCATCACTACATCTTGCCAGTTTCTTTCACAAGAGACCTCTTTATTACCTGGCAGACTTCAGCCTGGCTGTTGAGTGAAACTGGCTTGAGAGGACACATCAAGGCCATCAGGCCCATGCCAGCCCCAGAGGCCGCTTCTCACCAAGTCTTGACTACTCAAGGCCAGAGCAGCACACAGCACGTCTACACTGTGCACTAACCCACCCTTAGCCGAATGTGGGCCGCACTGCTTTACCAGGAAAGGTGAGGAAACCCAGTGAGGGTGAATAATGATTGTACCTTTACAGAGTTTCTCATTTACAAGACACTTTTGAAAAGCCTAAGGAGAATCTTCTGTATAATAATATAGTATAATAAGATAATTCGTAACATTTCTATTAATTACTATCATTATTATTATATTAATGCCATTTGAGCGATGGGAAACTAAGGCTAAGTGAAGTCTGATGACCCCCATTCCCCTTTCACTGCTGCACCTGCCTCTGGCTCCCACACTCACTATACCTGCTCCCCCAGCATCTGTAGCAGAGGTGGCCTCTCAGTTGTGAACACAAGAGCCTTGATCCTGCCCTTAATAGCACATTCAGCCTCTTAAAATTCGACAGAAATCAAACCTCATTCAGCCAACTCCATCCCATAACTTCCACTGACCTCCCGACACTGACTCCGCTCATGGCATCCACCCAACTCACACACTTACCAAAAAACCTGTTTGCTCCTGATAAATCAGCTGAACTCTAACACTCAGCATACATGCACCCAATTGGGTGTGCAAAGATTCATACATACAAGCATACACACGTGCCCCTTTGTGCCCAACACATCCACACATACATTTCTTAACATACATATCTAATGTCAAGCACACATTCAGTGTACTCCCATAGGTCCTAAATGAACTCCCAGTCTTACATTAAATATAAACTCTCCAAACGTATGTATGCATATGTAGGCACACATACATGTTCAGACATGTGCATACACACACACTCACTCTTGAATGTGCAGATACAGAAACACAAACATATATTTTTTCACATACAACACTGCGTGTGTGTGCACACACACATACAGAGCTGAGGCCAAGGATGTTTCGTCCCATATGTGAACCCTTCTGACCATGTGGGCCCTGGAGGGATTCGATGCCCCACAGTGACCTGCCAACCATCCATCCTGTGGCTACATGTGGGTGGCATTCTGCCAGCCCTCTAGCCTAGTACTGCCTTGCATGACAGAGATGAGTGGGCCAAGGGCCAAGTTCAGAGCTGCAACAACATGAACAACTGTTGTATGGGCACAGTGCCACCATCCTTTTTGTCCCTGAATACTGGTATATATCCCAGACTATACTTTGCTTGGGGGAAGCACTTTCTGCACCACAGGGGACTCCCCCTAGAGTGGAGACAGGGTATAAGAGGCTACGGCTCTCATGTGACTCCTGAATATAGCACTTTGGTTGTGTGACCTTAGGTGGGTCACCTTAACTTCTCTGAGCCTCAGTTACTACTTCTATGACATAGGAATAATGATATCATCCCATCAAGATTGTGTCAATAAATGAGATAATAAAGTACATAAATGCCTAACACATAGCAAAAATTAAGTACATGGATATTTAAAGAAAGTTTGAATAAATGAGTGAATATGGAATGATTATGAATTTTTTTCTGGGGCTGTCTCTGGTGCGCTAGTCTCCTTTTTCTGCCCTTCAAGCCCCTGAATAGTTTTCTGTAGCAGTAGATGACATCATTCCTTTGCTCAGGGTCTCCACCCATTTGACATATCTCACCCAGACACTCCTCCAGAAAGCCCCTCCCAACCCCATTTCCTCTCCCCCCCTCTCACTGTCTCCCTTTCTGGGTCCCCTCTTGGCCACCCCTTCCTTTCTGGGTTCTTTGACACATACTTTTCTTCCGGCCTAGGGCCCTTTCCCGGAATGCTTTCCCCATGGAAAAGGTTACTTGTTTCAATTCAAGCCAGGCAGTGTGGTTCTGGCAGTCAGTGCACTTAGCTTCGGTCCCCTCTACTGCCTGTTTTATTTAATCTCTCTGCAGCAGTGTCATCTCCTAAGCAAGGTCTTGCCTATCAAAACAACCCTCCTGAACTGGGGTATACATAACTCAGGGGTAGAGCACCTGCCTAGCATGTGTGAGGCCCTGGGTTCCATTCTGAACACTGCCCAAACAATGACAACAACAAAAACCTTCCTTTGGCTCATCCCCTTCTTTTCCTTTCAATCCTTTGAATTTAGATTACATATGTGCAAATTTACTTGTTTCGTGCCTGTCTTCTCTTGAGTCAGAGCTCTATGATAGCAGGGTCTTTGATTTGTTCACAATGAATCCTCTGTGCGGACAGCAGTGCTGTTAGCAGGAGGTGTTCAATAATACCTGTTAAGTGAGTGTATACATGACTCCTGCCCTTGAGGAGCCTAAATAAAAATTTCCATCCCTAAGTAACAATAACACACTCAGCTCTCTCTCTCTACTCTCCTCCCTTCTGTATAGCAGTGCATAATATTTCAAAATTTCCCCTTAGCTCCAGCTAGTCTAATTGCATACAGCAGTAGTGTGAATGTCTGTGTATGTGTTGATAAATGAATGTGTTCAGGCTGATCTATCCTAATGGTTTTTAAGCAGGGAGCTGCATCTGAATCCCTTGAGAGCTTCATTTAAAGCATGCTTGTCTGTCCTTCTTCCCCTGGTCCCCTGCTGAGTGACATTCCCCAGGGCAGAGGCCAGCACAAGTACATTTGAAAAAAAATCTGGAAACAAGTGACTGCAAGTCATCTGCAGAAAGGCAGGGGAGAGTAGAGGCCAAGAGCCCCAACTGCCAGACCCATACTGCCTGGGTTTGAATGGGACAAGTAACTTGGAATGTAGGACAGAGCTTAGCTCATAAAGTTTTTTAGGACATATGGAGAAAAAAGTTTGTGAAACACTTAACAAAGTGCCTAACCCATTATAAGCACATAGTCATATTTCCTCTGCACTCAAAGTAATTAAATGATTCACTTCCTATAGGAGTCTTTCTAGATTTCTCTGTAGAGCTCTGCACAGGGTCTTTCTTGTGGTGCAAGGATCAATACATGGTGTTACCTGAGGTACTGCAAAAGCAAATGTACTATTATTTCTTCCAGCTTATAATCCTTCATCTTAAACCACTTTCCCCTTCAGTTATTACCCCATTTATTGCCCCCCTTTCCTAGTAAAACCCATCGAAGAATTTTCTATACCCACTTTCTACAATTCCTCTCAATTCCATAATTTCTTACGCTTTTTAAAAACCTATTTAATTGTTTCTTTTTGGTTATACATACACTAGGGTTCATTTTGACATAATTAAAAAAGCATGAAATAAGAATATCATTCAGACCCTAGTATTTCCCCTTCCCCTTCTCTCCTTCCTTTCCTCTACTCTACTGATCTTTCTGCTATTTACTTTTAGACGTTTTTTTTTTCTTTTTTGTTTGGTGTCTTGTGGATATACACGATGGTGAGATTCACTGTGGTGTATTCATGTCTGCACATTCCTCTGTTATTCCCTTATCCTATCTCTTCTCCCTCCCTCAGTCCCCTTCATCTAGCCCACCAGTCTTCCTTCATTAAAAAAAAAACAAAAACATTTTTTAGCTGTCAGTGGACCTTTATTTTGTTTTTATATGTGGTGCTGAGAATCGAACCCAGTGCCTCACACACGCTAGGCAAGCGCTCTGCCACTGAGCCACAACCCCAGCCCTTCCTTCATTTTTGATGGAGCCCCTCCACCCCTTTCCCCCTTCTCACTCTCTCTCCCCTCCTCCTTATTTTGGACTAGCTTCCACATATCAGGGAACACTTTTATATTTATTATTACGGAAACTTTAAACACACCTTTTGTTGATCTTCTACCTCCCGACATTTTTTTTGGCTAGAATAGTTTGTATCTCTAACTTTAAGAAGATATAACAACAGTATCATTCTCATATCTACATAACAGCAATTCTCTTGTCTCTCTTCAGATTTCCCTGATTGTCTTGAAAATGTCTTCTAGTTGCTTCATTTGAATGAGGATCTAATCAGGGTCCACACATTATATTTAATTGATTTGTCTCTCTTTTAAAAATTATTTTTAGTTGTAGATGTATACAATATCTTTATTTTGTTTATTTTTTATGTGGTGCTGGGATCAAACCCAGTGCCTCATGCATGCTTGGCAAGCACTCCACCACTGAGCCGCAGCCCTGGCCCTCCCCTTCTCTCTTTAACGCATACCAGTCAAGTTTCCATCCCAATGTTCTAGCAAAATTCTGCTTTTCAAGTCTCCAATTGCTTGAATGTTGCCGAAGCCAATGAACAATTCCTCATCCTATTCTACATGTGAGCAGTGTTTCACTCTAAGGTTCATGGCCTCCTCCTGGAAACCCCTCTGCTCTCTAAGCTTTTTTCTTTGCCCTTTGGTTGTCCCTTCTTGGCCACCATCCCCATCTCCCAATAAGGGTGTGCCCCAGGACTCTGCCTCTGGTTCTCTTTAGTCTTCTTTTCTCACTGCTTGATAGTGTTGTCAAAGCTTAAGGATTAAAAACCAGCCCAGATTTATATGCCCGGTCATCCCAAATGCCAATTCCAACATCTCCAGTTGAATGTCTAATGGGCATCTTGAACTTGACTTCCTAAATTTCAATGCCCAAGATTTCCCCATCTCATTCTTTTAGTGACTCTGGCTCAAACCTTGGATTCATCCTCATTTTCTGTCTTTCCTACACACATTAATCCCTCGGAAAGTACAACTATCTGGTCAGCTTGTCACCACTTCCACTGCTACTATCCAGGTCTGAGCTACTAACCATTTCCTACCTGGATTTTGTGCCAACCTCTTGCCTAAACCCCACTCTATATCTTCCTTTCTTCTTCAGTCTATTCTCAATCCAGTGTTCAAAGTTGCTTTTAAGCATCCTCTGCTCAAAATTATCCAATGGATCCCAGTATTTCTCAAGGTAGAAGCCAAATATTTCACAGTGGATTCCAATGCCCTTAACAAGAAACACTGGCATCATTGGCAGGAAAATTCTTCATTATGTGGACCATCCTGAGCTCTACAGAATGTTTGACATGGCCCCTGTCACTAAATTCTAGTAGAGCAACTCCACCTCCCCCAAGTCCACCGGCCATTGTGACATCTAAAATGCTCCTACACATTTCCAAACATGGCCTGGTGGATTTGGAAGTCCCAGTTGAGAATGATTACAAGATCTGCTCCACCCCTGCACACTTACCTTCTCCCTACATCCCACACCAGTCTGATTTCACCTGAGGCTACTCTCTGCACTCCCAGGAACTGGAACAACCAAGCTGGTTCCCACTCTGGCCTTTGTGCAGGCTTTTCCCTCTGCCAGGAGACTTCTCCCCAGACATTGAAAACCTCCTGTCTCTTCCTCCAGATTTTGCTCTGGTGTTAATCTTCCCAGTGAAGCCTTTCCAGGGTACCCTGTTGAAATCACAATTCTTATACTCCCAGACCCCCTTCTCGGCTCCAGAGCATTTATCCCATCAGATGCATTATAAGTTTTCATTATTTTGTTTATGTTTTGGTCTGCAAGCTTCTTGAAAGAATCTGGGAGATTTTTGTTCACTGCTGTACTCCAGTGCCTAGAGTTGTAACTGGCCCAGTAAATACTCAATAAATATTTATTAAGCATAATGAATGAAGGAATGCATATGCCATTAAAATATATGCATATTCAGAGAAGAAAACCACCTTTTGCAAGAGCATCAGCTTATTTCTCAGATCAACTCAGGAAGACTCCCTGAAAGGGGGTGGGGTGTTAGGATTTGCTTCAGCTTTTTGTGAACAACATTATAATACTCTGAAGGTTTCCCCTACCTGAAGCCTGTGGACCACAAAGGAAGCACCAGGGAACAAAAGCAGGGTCAGGGTTTTCAGTCTCTGAATCTCATTTCTACTGCAACTTACCCATGCCTGTAGCATGTCAGCAACTGGAGGGGCAATCTCCAAAGGAGCCCCTCAGTGTCTGCCTATCACTCAATCCCCTGACTCTCAGAAAAGCCCACCCAGAATGGTTACACAGAGCATGCCTTCCAAAACTCCCAGCAATGGAATACTTTGCAGCTATTAAAAAGAATGAGGCAGCTCTTTTTATACCGAATATGGAAGGATCACTAACATACTTTATTAGGGGGAGAAATCCAAGTGCAGAACAGCAGATAGTATACTACCATTTGTATACACACACGCACACACACACACACACAGTTGTTTGACTGTACATCAAAAACCCCTCGAAAGAAATACATAAAAAAATACTTAGAAAATGGGTAAGTGAGACACTTTTCGTTGTAAACTTCTGCATCTTTTAAATCTTGCACTAGGTCCATGTGTTATCTATTTGAAAAGAGTAAATTCGATTTGAAAAAAGAACACAATCAGATTGGGGAAATGCAAAACAACAGGTCTGTGTGAAAAGTCCCAGCAATTTTGTAAAAATGAAAGTCACCTGTACTTGTAGAAATGGCAAATGACATCCCATTGTAGAGGTGTTGGATAGATCTCCTGTGACTGGGGCTGAGAAAGCCAGCAGGTTCCCAGCCAGCACAGCAAGCTGGGCAAGGTCCAGAGCTCAGATGGAGCTGGGGCTGAGGCAGGGCTTCCCTGTGCCCAGGCTGATCTGGCCACACCCTTTGGGCTGCAGACTTGCTGGTGGCACTGCGCTCTGAAAGAGCTGTCACTGAGGTGAGGCAGAGCCACCCACAAAACCATGTGGAGCAGAAAGTGCTGGACTGGGTGTGCCCATCTGAGTGAAGATGGCAAGGACTGGAGGGTGGGAGGGGGCTAGGGAGGAAAGGATGACTATCTTCAGATGTTTGAGGGGCTGTCAAACTGAAGAAGGAGTCCTGTTCTGAGCCCTATGGAAGACAGTGGGAGTGAGGACAAGAACTCTACCCTCAAAAGGCACTTTCTGAGGCTGGCATGTGGCTCAATGGTAGAGAGTGATTGGGTAGAGAGTGATTGCCTAGATGCCCGAAGCTCTGGGAGCTCCATCCTCTCCAGTACCATTGAAAAAACAAACAAACAAACAAACAAAACACCTTTCTGGCGAGTTCTTGCAAACAGTCCCCAAATAACAGCAAGTACCTTACTTTCTACCCTCACTATGCACATGACTTGCTTGATGCTTCATTGGCATTCCTTCTGAATTTTCATAGCAATCCCACAAGATGGGTACTATTCCTGGTCCCCATTTTGCGGACAAGAAAACCGAAGCTGTCCCTGCTCAAGATCATAGAATTAGCGAATGAGTTAAGATTCAAACCCAGTGCCACACTTTCTGCTCCATCACAGGCTGGACCCAAAGATCCTTTGGAATTCTACAACTGAGCTACAAAACACGTTTCAAAGACAAAAGGGCTGCGATTCTTTAGCAGAGGAGGTGTCTTGCGGGTACAAGAAGATCAGGAGAGGTGGATGCCGAAAAGCTGGACTCTTAACACTCCTCATCCCTGACTTCCTTGGCCTCTCCCGCCTTAATTTCCCTTTTTCTCCAAAGGGAATCCATTCACATTAGCGAGGGCTGAGGCCTAGGGAGGCCGGGCAAGAAGAGTGCCCAGTGTTCAGCCTTGAGCGCTGGGGCAGGCGGTGACGCGACACCGACACTCGTTTCTCTCCCCTCGGGAGCTCGGGGCGGTGCGCGGAGGCGGCGCGCGGGGAGGGGGCGCTCCCAGACGCCGTGGGCGGCCGGCGGCGCGTGCACGCCGGGCTGAGGGGAGAGGGCCGCGGGGGTGGAGGAAGGTGACGAGACACAGCCAGACGCGGGAGCTGCACCGGGCGAGGGCGGGAGGCAGGGGCAGCGGGCGAGTGCGCAGCGCCGGGACCGGGAAGCGGGCGGCGGCTGGAGCGCACAGGTGCTGCGCGTGGCTGGGACCGCACTTCCCGAGCGCGTGACTCAGCAGCGGGGACGCGCGGGGTGGCAGGGGCGCGCGGCTTTCCTGCGCCTGGGGTGCCCGCCCCCGCCCCCGCGAGGGATTGCCGAGCGCCGCGGGGGAGGGGGCGCGTGGGCCGGGAGATCCCATCCTGCTTGTCAGCAGCTAGCCAGCCGCCCACACACCGAGATCCTGACTCGGCGCTCCCTCCCCAGCCAGCAGCCCCCAGGAGCGCGGCCGGAGAAGGAGGAAGGGCTTTCCCCTGGCTTGCCCAGCGACTGGGGCATGCGAAGCTGCAGAGGGGCCTGAGGGAGCGGGATCCCTGTCAGGTTGGGGAAGGAAAGAACAGGTTAGATCCGAACGCTGTTCTGCTGTCCCCGGTTGTACGCATTAATGACCAGAGGGAACCCAGTGGAAATTTCCGGGTTACTTGATAGCTGGAATCCTCTGCGGAATTCACTTTATCCTGCTAAAGGGCGCACGGGGGGTCTACCAAAATTTTTCCTAAAAGGGAGAGTGAATTCAGAGTCTCCCTCAGTCCTCCATCCTGGGCTTCCTTCCTATGGTTCTTGTCCTGTAGAAGGCATTTTTCTCTTGGGAGAGCGGCCCTCTCTGCTGCAGCAACCCCTAAAGGCTCTGCTTCACCAGACTTGAGGGTAGAGGGACTAGGAGAAGGATAAATGATTGTCCCCTTGCGCAGAGAGAGGTTTGCTTGGGGGTCTGTGAGGAGGGCGAAGCATGAGAACCAGAGTCCTAGCTTCTGGATCAAAATCCAGATGCTTGAAAAGATAGCATCTACCTGTCTCTGAAATTCCTTTGGTCTTCCCTGAGGGGCTCTTAGTAAGAAGTATCTACAATGTCAGAGGTGCCCAAAGTGCCAGTTTGGAAGCATCCAGGCCCATTACAGGGCCTGTAAATATGAGGCTTGCTTGGCACTGGAAATACTGAAGCTAGGCCCAAGCAAGAAATTCCCTGCCACTTTGCAGATTTTTTTGTTTCTGTTGTTTTTAAATAATCATTGTGTTAAATTGATGCATTGAATGAAAATTGTGGTAGATTGGAATCATTCATCAAGGAAGAAATTGTGGAATTCCCTTGCCTCTCTGCCTGGGATAGGAGTACATTCCTGATTGAAGGCAGGCAGAATATTGCTTTGACCTGGCATGTCCAAAGCCTTGAGATGTCACTGGCAGCAGGCCCTGGCCAAAGAAAACCACTTTGCAGATTTTTGTGCTTTCTGCTGCAGTGTACCTGAGCTTCCAAACACTACACCTCAGTAGAGAATCCCAGACCACACCAGCTGCAACCGCCCATCCTCCAGGCAGCCTTCTGCCTCTGGGCTCAGTCTTCTGGAGCCTGGTTTGTGGGTTCCAAACAGTAGGGTACTGATAGCAGGATGGGTGTGGACTGTAGACTCACCCCATTTTATAAGGAGGAGACAGACCCAGGAGAAACTGGACAGCAAGAGAGATGAAACATGTTGTGCAGAGAAGGAACCCAGAATCCTGACAGTGTGACCAGACTCTGCGTCACTGGAGATAGCAAGATAAAGCTATGCTGATCTTTGCTGGGAGGTTTTCACAGCCTGTGGTGTGAGGTGAATTGTCATCCAACACCCCAGCCCAACTCAGCAACACACTCACCCATGCACGCCATATCCACTTAGTCTCAAACACATCCACACCATGCACACACCCACTCACCTTCCATCAAGATCCTGACTTGTCCTGAACAGGACTGGTACTGCGTCACAGAGAGGCCTGCAGCCTGGGTGCTGGCTGTGTCGTGACCAGAATCCAGGTTGCTCATTCTTTTATGTTTGTTTCTGTCTCTCTCTGTTTCTTTCTTCTCTCTCTCTCTCTCTCTCTCTCTCTCTCTCTCTCTCTCTCTCATCTCTCTCTCTCTCTCTCTCTCTCTCTCTCTCCTGGGGCTTGAATTCAGGGCTTTGCACATGCTAGGCACATGTTCTACCATGGACCCACACCCCAGCCCATTTCTTTCCTCCAGAAACAGGCTGTAATTCAGGCCTCCTTTCCCTCACATCCTCATAGACCCATTGTCCACTGCTTGTCCAACCTTCTGATAGGCTGTGTGTGTACGTGTACACGCATGCACACACAAGTGTCATTGAGATAAAACATTAACTTTGTTCTTAATGAGCTTCCTAGGCTGAGAGATTGCTCAGAGGCTGGGGCAGAGGGAAAGGAGGGCTTTCTTGCTCACATGTAGGATTGTGTAGGATTGGGGTGGGTGTCATTAGTAGGGAGGGATGGGCAGTCCTCCATCCACCATCACCCCCTTACTTCCCTACCAACGTGAAGAGCTGAACCTCCAAGTTTCACACATGCAAGGAGCTATGCTGTTGAGCTCAAGCACAACCTATTTCCTGGGGGAAGCTCCCTTCAGCAGAGCTCTTTCTCAACCCTGATACCATACCCTTCTCTCTCTCCACTTCATAATTCATGAGCCTGCCTGGGCCCCACACAAATATGAATTTATTTATTCAGTTAGTATTTATTAAGCACCTAGGTCTTGAGTTTGGCTCTCATCTCCCATTCTCTTCAGGCTCATGGACACCAACCCCTACCAACCCACACTTCCTATCTCAGCAAACCCCAAGAGTCCTGGGACACTTTACTAATATCACAAACATTATGTTAAGATCCTAGAAAGAAGCAAACAAGCTCCACAATGCCCCTTTATGTCCTTGTTTTCTTGTGACTTTACACATGAATGAAGCTCATTGGAGAAGTATCCCTTCTATAGCCCAAATAACTTTTCTACAACCAGTTGGGGTGGGATGCCCTGTGTCCCTTTCCCTTCTTTGCCAAGGTCAAGCAAGACAATTCCAACTCTTTGCAAAAATTTAGTAAAAATAAAGATACATTTAGATACTCAACAGCCTCCCTCATGAACCTTTCAGAGCCTTATGAGCCTCCTGGCCTGGCCTATAGTCAACTAGTGCTGCTGTGTATCGCCTCTCACCAAGCCTTGCCCCGGGAAATGCCCAGATACATGCTTTCGTGCTGAAGTGTGAAAGACTGATAGGGCTAAATGTTTTGTTTTTCTCCTGTCTTAGGAGAATTTGTGTTTTATTCAAGAAGATAACCTTGAAGTACTCAAAGCAATCTCTGACTGTGGAATTGGCAACAAAGGTGAGAAATTCTAGAAGGCAGAGGGACCTCCTTGGGTCCCCTAAGCCCCAATTACTAGCTGTAATTTTGGTCCAGCACACCCATGGAAGAGCCCTGACTAGCTCTTCTGGTTCATCTCTATGTAAGACCAAGAGAACTAGATAAGTGTTAAAAGAAAGATAATCTGAGTTCTAAACCTAAGTCCTGCCACTAACTAGTTTAGAAGCACCAGTCACTGCCCTTTCAGGACCTTTTTTTTTTTTTTTTCCATTTGCTGAATGAGAAGTTTGGACCAGGTGGCCTTAAGGTTCCATCCAGGTCTGACATTTGCTTGACTCCCCAAAGAGGTTGGGGGACTCTGATCCAGCCTCTAAAGTCCCCAGTCTCTGTATATGGGCCTAGATGGAATGTTCTGAAGCCAGAGGCTAGGACCTTCTCTAGGCAGGGACTTGGACAGGCTGCGTCATGCCCTCTGTCCACAGCAGTCGGCCCGTGGGGGAGGATAGGTACCACTCAGCACATCATCGGTTACATAACCCTCCAGATTAGATGTTGCAAGCAAAGAGCAACAGCAAAACAGCCCATCCTCCATCTTACCCAGGCCTCAACACACACACACACTCTCTCTCTCTCTCTCTCTCTCTCTCTCTCTCTCACACACACACACACACACACACACACTCTAATAGTTTTTGCATAGTGGTCTTTAGCCATGACCACAATGGGTAGAATATTTTAAGCCTACCTTATCTTTTCCCCCTAGAATATATCTCATTGAAGAAAAGTTTTTAAGAGAAGACTCTTACCCTTTAGGCCTGACCAAACAAAGTAGGATCCTTAGCCCCCTCATTACCATCCAGAGCACTCACAACAACACATCAGGCTTCTTTTCTGTGTCCCTCCCTGCTTTCCTCTGCTTTCTGACCTCAGAATGCTGCAAAAAAGCAGCTTTACCTTTAATCCCTTAGAAGAAAACAATTTGGAGAAATGGATTTAGCTTTCTTTTTGTGGAAGTGGGAGATGCTTTCTGGGTTCAGCCTCCATTCCCTTCACTCATCACTGTTGTCCTTGACAGGTCAGTGGGAAACAGGGGAGCGGTCCCTCATATCACCATATGGCATTAGTACTAACTCAGATCTGTTTGGTGTTTTTAAGAGAAGAACAAATAACCTTAAAATGCAACAGAAAATATTTCAGTTAAGCTTAAAATACGCCTTTCCCAGCTATGAAGATGTGTATGGATCACTAAGGGGTGGTGGATTTGTCCTGCCTGGCTGCTTTTCAAGCTAAGCTCAGCATTCATGCCTCTGAATAAGTTTTGGTGCCCATTGTGCAGAGGCAGAATAAATGAGAAAGGGGCACATGTGAAAAGGTGGCCTGGCAGAATAGAAAGAATCTTGAATGTGGATTCTACTCTGTCTGCCATCAGATGAGCCTCCTGTCTTTTCTGGGTCCTGCTTTCTTTATGTCAAAATACTGGCATGTATCGAGCACTTACTATGTGCTCAGAACAGTGCTAGAAAGTGATAATATCAAATTTTTGAACTTTAAAACAATCCTTTAAGATAGATATTATTTTTCATTTTATATATTAAAAAACAGGCTTAAAGGAAGGCAATAATGAATGTACGGTCTCACAGCTGGTAGATGGCGAAACAGGATTCTTCCCCAGGTGCGCCTTCCCCAAAGCTCATGTTCTCACTACCTAGATCTTGGACATTCTGTGGTTCTATGATTTCCAAAATCTCCTTTCAGTCAAAAAATCCAGCTTCTTCCTCACCTTACTCCTGATTCCCTTTCTTTTGGTTAATGCCCTCATCACTTGAAATGAAGATGACCATCCCTTTGCTCCATGGAAACAAGAAACCCTTTACCACTTCTGTGGGAACCTGTGCATCATGCTTTTCCAGAAGCAGAGGAAGAAGTTGCTGCAATGGCCCAAACCTTGGAAACCCTGCCAGATGGCCTCACATTTGGGAATCTGCCAGCTGCAAAATGAAAGTGTCCCCTAACTAAACTGCTGCTACCCTGTGTCCAGAGCTGCCAAGAATATGTTTGAACCCCAGTGGGAAAAAATGTTTGGGCTCCCCAGTAAGAACAGTTAGTCTAAAAATCTTTACATGGGATTTAAATTCAAGAGTTGAGCCTCTTTCCAGACCCTGGTTCAGCTGTTTGGCCCAGCTTGCTCCTCCTTTTTCATATCACCCTCATTTTCTTTCCTTTTCCACCCAGGCCTGACCCCATCTGCCCCCCACTTTTTTTCTTTTTTCTTTCTTTTTTTAATGTATTAAAGTTGTTTTAATGTTTTAATACTAGAACTTTCCTTTTTTATATTAGTGCTACTGTTACAGACAGCTATTAAACCATAGGACATACCTCACCTCCACCTTTTTTTTTTCTTTTTCTTTTTTTTTTTTTTTAAAGAGAGAGCGAGAGAGGAGAGAGAGAGAGAGAGAGAGAGAGAGAGAGAGAGAGAGAGAGAGAGAGAGAGAGAGAGAGAGAGAGAGAATTTTTAATATTTATTTTTAGTTCTCGGCGGACACAACATCTTTGTTGGTATGTGGTGCTGAGGATCGAACCCGGGCCGCACGCATGCCAGGCGAGCGTGCTACCGCTTGAGCCATATCCCCAGCCCTTTTTTTTCTTTTTGCATAAGTGACCTTTGAAACTCAGGCTGCACAGATAGATATTTGCTGAATCAGCAGGACCAATTGCTATTCCTCTCTCTTGATTTTGGGCCAAGGGGAAAATGTGCCAGGATGTCTTGGTAAGGCCCTGTGGTGTTGACTGTGTGAGTCTGGGAAGGGCCTGAGAGTGTGGAAGGAGAGAGATGCGGTGGAGCAAGGCACAGGGCTTTCCCAGGGGCAAAGAAATGACATGTTTTTCTAAAATTGTGATCTTTTTGGATGAAGGGAAGGTAAGAACAACATTCCAGGACCTTGGAAAGGTAGGGGACAGCACATTCACTCTGCACCAGCTTCCAGGAATAAGCAAAAAGACACATACTCCCTCTTCTCAATAAGCCTTCATTCTGGCCCCATTTTCCAACTTATTGAATAGGAGTCCTCTCCCTTGTGAGGGTAGGAGAAGACAAAAAAGTATAAGCAGATTGGTGAGGCTTGGCTGTATAATGCTTCCTCAGGCCTTTTAGACACAAGATAGATTCCCTGTGTGCTGAGGCTTTCCAGGTCAGGAGGATACGAGAGGAGGGGGACTGTACCATCAGAGGATGGAATGATATCCACGTGCAATGCAGATATCTCTAGGATTTGAATCATCTTGGTTGTTTCCTTTCTGGTTATCCTTGACTTTTACTATTTCCTGACATGAACCCTTTCTTAAATCCAACCAAGAATTCTCTGGCTCTGAACCTAATATGTATACACATCTTTCTTATCTTGTGCTGTTCTGATAGAAGGTAGCTTTAGATCACTGCAATATGCTTACATTTGCTTAAATGTTTCCAGATATGTGTATCATGTGGGTTGAGCAAGGACCACCTGCTTCTTTCCTATTTTCTACAGCACAGAGTGAAGGGTTTTGAATGGACTGGATACATGATACATTTAGTTGGCTGACTGATAGACCTTCACACTTTCTTAATAGCTTCTAGGATGGACCAGACAGGAACTGCCATCATCAAGCAGACAGGAGCTGCCATCTTCAAGCAGACCTCACTCAATAACAACAGAAACACCTGCTGTTCGTGTCTTAGAAAACTCAGGCTAAAAACTACATCCAGCTAAAAGCAAGAGCTCTTTTAGCCATCCCCAGCCTCAGCCAGCATTAGACCAAGGAGCTCCAAAGATGACTCAAGATTTATTTCATGCAGGGATGGGGGTGTATCTCAGTGATAGAGCACTTGCCTAGCTTGTGCAAGGCCCCAGGTGGCATTCCCAGCATCAGAAAAAAAATAGATTTATTTCATGATTAAAGGATAAGTGCTGAGAGGAAAGAGACGAACCTGTGTAGCTTAAGTGAAAGTGAAGGATAGAAGGAAGCAAAGGAGAGAGAAAGAATTCAAGGGAAAGATAAGAAAAAGGGAAAGAATAAGGAGGAAAAATAGAAGAGAGGGAAAAAGGAAAGTAAGAGGAAGGATATAAAAGGAAGACAAAGGAGGAAGAGAGAAGACAGGAATTATTAAGCTAAGCCATTCAGACTTTGCAGCCACATTGAGATAGGGAGCTTGGAGAAAAAGCTGAATTTGAAGTATAATATAAGAATCTTATCTAACTTCCAGTAATCACCTGCCTATGGGTGTGGAGACACAGGCAAGTGCTGGTATCCATACTCTAAATGCATGATGAGTAGGTAGGCAATTGTGCTTAAACAGAGAAGCTGTGGTCACACTGAAACCAGCAGCTTTAGATAGGGTCATGTGCTTCCATGGCAAGGGGACTTTTTCAGGTCAGGCTGAGGCCTGGCTCCAACCAGGAAAGGGATAATAGTCAGTTTCGTAGATGCTGTGAGCCTTGATTGAAAAAATAAAGAGGAGAAAGCTATGTTTGCTGCTTTCATTAAGAAGCATAAGCAGTGGGGGCCAGAGCTTAGCAAGAGTTGAGAAGCATGCAGAGAAAGAATTTTAACCCCTTGAGGATTTTTCTTTCATAATATTTCTAGGCTCACACACCTCCACATAATTTCTTCCTTAGTCTGACCTCCAATGCCACCACCCCCTTTGTGTGTCCCTCAGTTGAAGGAGGGAGAGAAGGCAGGTCACATGTTAACGTAGACCAGGTGGCAATTAAATGATTCATTATTTTGTAGTCACAGGTTTTCCAGGGTTTCTGCTTCTCCTGGAATTGAGCAGGAAAGGGAGTTAAGGGGAAAACTTCAAACTCTGTGCTGAAATAATGCATCTAACACAGAAACCACCCTCTCTTCAGTCTCCATGCCCGGGACACATTCTTGCTATATAATGAGGCATAGAGGAATGAGAAAATATTTACAGCAAAATTATGATCCGGAGTCCTCTCTGTGATCTCTTCTTCCTGCTTCAGCATGCTTATAGGGAACTGATTCATCAGGGAGCTCCCTGGAGAAATACCAGCCAGAGGGCTTTTGGTTCTGCTCTTCTCCCTACCTCACCCTATCTATGGAGATCTCTCCCTGCCCGCTGCTCCATCTAGCCCTGCACTCTAGAGAGGGGTGTGAGGAGGTCAAACATCCAGAATGGGGGCCAAACACATGGTTAGCAATGGTGATTCCTTCCCAAGGTTCTAAGGGAAATTTGGGTTGACATCAAGCAAAACAGTGGGAAAAGAAACAGGTGGTCCAAAAGTCATCCCACCAGCCAAGATGTGAATGGTTTCACATCTAGGGGAAGAGAGTTGCAGGGAGGAGGTAATGCAAGCATATCCCTGTTCTCTAAGTCTCTGGGTACTGAGGCCTGGGGACAAGGGGCAGAGCTTGAAGCTCTGGAGAAAGTAAAGAGCTACTGGTGTTACTAACCTCTTAGTGTCTGTCACAACTTTCTAAATGAAAGATTTTCAATAACTTCTACTCTCCTCCATCATGCTAATTATTTCTTATTTTTGTTCCGATCTCTTGAGAAGAAAAAGCAGGGCAGGGGAGAAGAAAAGAAAAGGACATCACATGGTATTGACATGTGAGGCTGGATAGGAAGCCAGGTAAATTCTAAGTCCCTGGCTTCCAAGAAGGAGCATCTGGACATAAGGTGTGAGCTCTCTAGACCACTGTGGGGGCCTCAGAAAAAGTCTTTATGCAAGAAAAAGATATGTCATCAACCCTTCTTGCTCACACAGTCCCCTGAAGAGATGCAAAGAAAGTAGGGGTGCAGTGGGAGAGAAGGGAGACCCCAAATGTCATGAAGAGATGAATCAGGTAAAGAATTAATTATCAGGAAGCTGTGGCTGCCTCCAAGGAGATGGAGTGGAATAGTTCATTTTCCTATATTTGGGGGAAAGGCCGCATAATACCTTGGGAAAATTTTGCCTTTTGCTGAGCCATGGGAATTGAGGAAAAACTGACTTTCTGCTTTTTATGTCAGATAAAGAAAGAAAAACCATGAAACTGAGAGGATAAGTGGGCCATTGAGTGAGTTGAAGAAGAAAGTTGTTATTTTCTTGGGGCTTGAATCAGATACTTCAGATCTGTCAAGCCGAATCATTCTAGATCTTTACTCCTTAGATCCCATGATTCTGATCAAATGTATCTTCTGAACTAACATGTCCTGACCCACCTCCTCTAACTTTGCAGCAGTTGGGCCAACAAAATGAGGGGGTTTTGCGTTGGAAGAATGCTGGGAAGAAAATGAGTTTTTAAGGAATACAGTGAATTTTCACAAGTATCCTCCAGAAATAAAGCACACTTGAGACTGAATGAGGGTAAGATTCCTAGGCCTCCTTCCACCTTCCCCCACTCCCAATTCCCTCCATTCCTTTAGTATCATCATCATCAGGGCCATGTGCTGACCAGGTACTGATTTCCCCAGGGCTGTTCTTCCATGCAGTTCTTTCATCACCTGTTTAATCAGAGAGGGAAAGCTGATGTGATCACAGACTTCCTGATACAGAGGAGAAGATATTTTGGCTCCCCTTCATCTTTTCTTCCCACATTCCTAGTTCATGGATCTCATGAGTGAAAAAAGCTTGAGGTCCTAGAACCCCACTGGCGATGGTACCATTCTCTTGGTACCCAATGTGAGATTCCAGTTATCAGCAAATAACCAAGGGGAAATAAGGTTTGAAATCATTAGACATAACAGATTTAAAGAGGCCACATTATATCCACATAACTACTGTTTTCCAGCTGTCTTCCTCATCATTGTTCCCTTTCCACAACTGCCAACCACTTTGCACAGATATCCTCCTTGAATCAGAGGAAAATTCTGTAACGAGACTGAATCCCCAAGCTATATCAAGAGTCCTTCATTGGCTTGGTGAGTTGTTTCCTTGCACTCTTTTGGCTCTGCAGAGATTTGGAAGAAAGGTGGCCACTCAGATGAGAGCAGAGTAAGCTTCCCTAAATGAGCCACTCCTGGCTTTGACTCCCACTGCATCAGTTAAAGAGCCATCTCGCTCCTCTGGGAAATGCTTTCTCCTACCCTTTATCTCCCCCTGTCTTCAGATCCCCTCTCTTTTCACATCACTCCTGCCTTTCAGCTTTACCTCTACCTCCTGAATTCCTCTCTATTCCAATGCTACTCCATCTGGACTCCATCCCTTTTAAAGCTCTTAAGAAGCCTCTTGGTCAAACCTTTGTGGTTTTTTTTTTAAAGATATTTCACTTTGTTTAAATAATTTTTGTACCCGAACTCTCAATTTTTTTCCTAACTTAAATCCTTCAATGGTTCTCTTTTCTTCAGTTTAATCTTCACCACAACCTCCTCCCACTTTTGTCCCTTTTAAGCCCTCCAGTTCCCAACAGCCCAATCACTTAAAATCCATTTCTTTGCTTCTTTGCCCCCAAGATAGTCTGAATAACCCTTTTGCTCCAATATCCATAAAACCTCAAACACTGATATCCCTCCCTTCTTTCCCCCAAATCTCCTTGACACGCTTCTTCCCCAAAGCAGCTTCTCTTTCCTTCAGTTCACAGTACCCTAGTCCTTCAGACTCTTGCATGCATCCAATTTCCCCCGTCTCCTCACACCCACTTGCTTTTCCTCCCAACAGTCCCCATCTCTTCCCCACTCACTCGGGTCTCCTGCTCAGGACGCCCTTGCCGAGGGCGGCGGGGGATTTGTGCTGAAGGAGGGCTCCGGCGGCAGCGCAACAACTCGGGGGACGCTCCTTCTCCTTGTCAGCGACGGCCCCAAGTGTCACCGGGTGCTGGTGGGGTGATTGGGGTGAGTGAGCCCTACTGCTGGGGCCCGGCTGGGGCTGCACCAGAAGCTGTCCGTGGTGCTGAAGCTGTGGCTGCTCGGGCGCGGACTGTGGTGTGGCGGATTGGAGCTGTCCGTGGTTCTGGAGCGGTTCCTGGGCCGCAGCAGGAGCGGTGGCCGGGGGAGCCGGCAACGGGGCTGACGATGGGGGGACGAGCCCAGGAGGAGGCTGCGCTTGCAGCAGCTGCTGGTGCTCCCACAGGCTGCGGTTCTCGGCGCTTAGCTCGTCCAGACGCCGCTCCAGCTCGTCGATGCGCTGGCGCTGGGTGTGGATGAGACTCTGCTGGTTCTGCACGATGGCCGTGAGCTCCTTGAGGTAGAGCACAGCGCGCACCGGATTCTCCAGCAGGCTCTCCATGCCGCCCGCCGCCGCCTGCGCCCTGCCAGCGCCTCGGCAGGCGGCGGAGAGCGCGAGGGCGCGCAGGAGCCGAGCAGCCCCAGCGGTCGGCTCGCCTCCCTCTCAGGCGGGCCCGGCCTCCCTCCCCTGCCTGCCGCCGGCGCCGCGTCACCGCCACACAGACATTCACACACGCACCAAGGGGCGGGACCGCGGCGCCAGGAACCACCCACCCTCTCACGTCTTGACTGGGTGAGGAGGCTCTGCATCCCGCAGGGCAGAGAGGTGCGTGTGCGTGGACCAGGGGTGGGGGCAGGGGTAAGGGAGCGGAACCAACGAAGGGGACCCGAGATGGACGAGGTAAAGCCGACTGGCGAGGAAGGGAAAGCGAGAGAAACCCAAAGCAGAGGTACTGGGACAGTGCAGCCGGGCTGGTAAAAGAAACAGTTAAGAAAAGGAAGAGGCTGGGAGAACGAGGAAATTGAAAAGAGGGGACAAGGGCAAAGGTAGAAAGAAATATACTAAAGGAGAGGAATTCTTGGGACTCGAACAGGTCCCGAAATTCTGTGTCCAGTCACCCCAGAGAACTGGGGCCCCATCTTAAAGACCTTGCGAGGAGAAGCCACACTCACCTCTTTTGTACTCAACAATCTATTCTTCTGGGGATTCCCTGGAACGCGGGATCATGGGACTTAAGGGCCCTCAGGAAAACCTGTGGACCTGCTGGTTTATTCAGTCATGTGGAAACTTCGGGCCACAAGGCTGTGCTGGATTTTCTCTGGGAAATGAGACCTTTAGGCAGTTTTGGACAGTCTAATAGGAACACAAACTAAATAACGCAGCCCTCTGTAGCAGGGGCTAATGCTTCCAGAAACTTCTGAAGAGATCATTCGGTTCAAATTTTAGGAATTGCATGCTATTAGCAAACACTGGGGTGGATGGTGGTAAGATAAGGATGGAATATTTGGCTTATGAATAAGTAAGTAAAACAAGTAATAATTAATTTTGACAT
The DNA here is from genome assembly GCF_964194105.1 of Spermophilus citellus. NCBI lineage: Eukaryota > Metazoa > Chordata > Mammalia > Rodentia > Sciuridae > Spermophilus > Spermophilus citellus. Next base: position 24,974,616 of record NC_138197.1, on the reverse strand, counting down.
ATGGTGGTGGTGGCAAGTGGTTAAATAGAGATACGTCCAGCGTGCTGTAGAAGCCAACAATGTGGGGATCTGGAGGTCTTCTTGGAAGAAGTAATAGTTGATGTGGGAATGGCTTTCCAGGAAGGGAGGACAGCATGAGCAAAAACTCATAGGAATGAACGAGCATGGATCCAATCATTCATTCATTTCTACAATGATTGCATGTAAAACACCCACTAAGTGCAAAGCATTCTACTAGGATCTATGCAGGCTTCAGCTAGCCTAGGTCAGAGGTTATAGTTTCTACAATCAAGTATATCACAATCTAATACAATAGGTATGGCATGCACATGGATAAATAAATTTTAAGTCAAGATTTTTGCAAGAGTTCTTCAAGTCAAGTGCCACAGGAATTCGGGGGGGGGGGACAGATTTCCTCTGACTATGGGGAATCTGATAAAGCCTGATGAAAGTGTTATTTAAACCAGGTCATGAAGGACAGGAAGATTTCAACAGGTAGGTACAGCAGGGGAACAGAAGATGGGGAAGATATGCCAGGTAGCAGAAAAACACCAAAGAATGAAAATAGAGCCCTTTGGTTTCATCTAATTTGGCAGGGAAATGACTCTTTCTTCTTTTCTAGAAGTGGGATGAGGAAGAGGCAGGACTATGGGTGTTTTTAGTGTATTTGTTGTTGTGCTATTTCATTCTCCACACAGGTGGCCCATCAGACTCCCTGTCCACCTGCTCTTCCCCCAGGATAAGCATATTTATGGATATAATGTACCCAGTGAACTGTGTCAGCCAAGCCCACCTGGTGCCAGACTTGAATGACCTTGTAGGAAGGAATTTGTTCTCTGCAAATAAATTGGTCACTCTGCATTTATAATGAGTTTTTATTTTGCTTTTCTTCCATTTATTTTCCCAGCAAACACTCTTCTGTAAATAACGGATGATTCAAGTATATCCACAGCTGAGGCAACAGTTGGGAGATCAGAGTACCCAGGAGGATATTCCAACTAAATAATGAAGGTTGGAGATGGAACAAGGCCACAAGAAAACTCAAACACTTATATCTTGACTTTTCTCTGCTTGCCTAGTTTATTGGTTGCCCAGGAATTGGGTGTTTGGAGAGACCAGTACTATTTTTATAAATGGAGCATAATTATTAATGGGGCTTGTTTAAAATGCAGATATCTGGGCCCCATGTCAATCCTGCTGAATTGGAATCACTAGGAATGGGGCCCAAATGTTTGTTTCTTTAATTTTTTTCTTTTATTTTTAGAAATCAACTTTATTGAGGCCTAATCTATACACACTAAGATGCATTCATTTTGAGCACACAGTTCAATGAATTTTGACAAATAATACACTCATGTAATCACTACTGCAATAAAAATGCCATCATTGCAAAAAAAATAACCTCTTTTGCAGTTAATTCCTCTCGTCCCAGTTAACCACTGACCTGCTTCCTGTCAATACATATTAGTTTGTTGTAAAATTTAATAATAATAGAAATTATACAATAATTATTGTCTTGTATCTCCCCCCTTCTCTCTCTCTCTCTCTCTCTCTCTCTCTCTCTCTTTTTCTCTCTCAGTGCTGGAGATTGAACTCCGGGGCACCTAACCACTGAGCAACCTCCCCAGCCCTTTTTATTTATTTATTTGTTTGTTTGTTTGTTTGTTTGTTTTAGTTGTAGTTGGACACAATATCTATTTATTTTACTTATTTATTTACTTAATGCGGTGTTGAGAATTGAATCCAGTGCCTCACACATGCTATGCAGGTGCTCCACCATGGAGTGCTTCCTATTTTTTACATTTTATTTTGAAACAAGGTCTCACTAAGTTGCTGAGGCTGGCTTTGAACTGGAGATCCTCCTGCCTCAGCCTCCCCAGCTGCTGGGATTTCAGGTGTGTGCCACCACACCTGGCTCCTCCCTCCCTCCCTCCCTCCCTTCCTTCCTTCCTTCCTTCCTTCCTTCCTTCCTTCCTTCCTTCCCTCCCTACCTTCTTTCTTTCTTCATTGTTAGGGATGGAACCCAAAGCCTCCTGCATGCTAAGCAAGCACTCTATCTCTGAGCTACACCTACAGACAGTGTCTCTTTTTTTTCATCATAATATTTTTGAGGTGCATCCATTCTGTTACAAATATCACTACTTTGTTCTTTTTTTTATTTCTGAGTAGCATTCATAGTTAATATACCATAATTTCTTTATCTCTTCACCTTATGATGAACATTTTGGTTGTTACCAGCTTCCACTTCTGTTTTTTTTTTTTTTTTTAAATAAAGCTGCTACCATTAAAGGACAGGTCTTTGTGTGTATGCATGTCTTCATATGTTTCACATGTTTTTGAGAAGTAAAAACCTAAAATTTGAATTAGTGGACTATAGAAAGTACATTTCTACCCTACTAAGAAGCTGCCAAGTTGTTTTTCACAGTGGTTGTACTATTTTTTATTCTTACCAGCAATATATGAAGTTCAGCTGTTCGTCATCCTTGCTAACATTTGGTATTTTCCTCCCTTCTTAAATCAGTTTGAGTGCATACATAGTTATGTCAATTTCAGTATGGTTTTAATAAGTGTTTTCCTGCCAACTAATGCTGTTGAGCATCTTCTTGTGTACTTAGCAGCATATACCTCCTTTGTCCACTGTGTCTGTTGAATTGTTTGTCTTCTTCTTATTGAGTTGTAAGGGTTCTTTATATATCCTAGAAAGCAGTTTTTGTCAGACATATGTATTGCAAATGTTTTCTGTCAGTGGCTTGCTTTTTCATTAACATATTTTGAGGAGCAAACACTTTAATTTTAATGAAACGCTTTTTCTTCTAAATTTTGATTTTATTTTTTATGCTTTTAATGTCCTATCAAAAGTCCCTGCTTACGTCAAGGTTATAAACATGTCCTTCTGGGTTTTATTCTGGAAATATTATAGGTTTTGCTTTTATGTTTAGGTCTCTAATATCATTTTAGGGTAATTTTTCTGTTAGATATGAAGAGTCAATGTTTGTTTCTTCCATAAATATTTGACAGACTAAAATCTAAAATCATCTCAGCCTGTAAGTTTCTTAGTGGAAAGATTTTTAACTACAAATACACATTCTTTATAGTATAAGCCTATTCAGATATTTAATTTCTTTGTGCATCTATTTTGGTAATTTGTATCTCTGGTAGTCAGAATAACATCCCAAAGTTGCTCATTTGTTAATCCCCCATACCTGTAAATGTGTAACTTTACATGGCAAAGGGACTTCAAATAGATCATTCAGTTAAGGATTTTGAACTGTTAAGATTATCCTGGATCATCTAAGCGAACCCAATGTCATCACAAATACCTTCCTAAGAGGGGTGCAGGGTGTCAGAATCAAAGAAGAGATGTGACTGCAGAAGCAGAGGTCAGACTGCTGTGATTGCTCCCTGGGGGTCAGGAGTCAAGGAATGCAGGTTGCCTGTGAAATCTGGAATAGGGAGGAAAACAGATCCTCCTCCTCTGAGCCTCCAAAAGAAATAGAATTCTGCCAATACCTTGATTTTAGCCAGATGAAGCCCCCTTTGTACTTCTAACTCGTGGAATGATAAGATAATAAATTAATTGTATTGTTTTAAGTCACAATGTTTATGGTAATTTATTTCAATGGCAATAAGAAACTTGTACAGTGTCTCTCAAGAAATATATCAGTTTTATCTGAGCTGTCAAACTTGTTGGCATGAAGTTGTTCACAATATTTCCTGTTAGCTCTTTAGAAACTGTAGTCTATATAATGTTCCTTTTTTCATCCCTGATCTTGGTAATTTTTGTATTCTTTTCCTTGAATCAGTCTAGCTAGAAATGTATCCATTTTATGATATTTTCAAAGTTTTTCAAAGCATACCAGTTTTTAGTATCATTGATTTTTTTTCCTCTGTTGTTTGTGTGCTATTTCATTGATTTTTACTCTTATCTTTATTGTTTATTTTCTTCTGCCTACTTTTGCTTGTATTTGCACCTCTATCACTAGCTTAAGGTAGAAACTTGGATTATTGATTTTTCCTTTCTTTCTATTTAATATAAGTACTTAAATCTCTAAAGTTCCCACCAAGCACTGCTTTAGCTGCAGCCCACATGTTTTGTTTACATTTTTTTTTCAAAATCTTTTGTAATTTCCCTTGTTATTTAAAAGTGTGTTGTTTACTTCCAAGTCTTTCTATTATTGATTTCCAATTCAATTCCTTTGCGGTCAGAGAACATATTCTATTGATTTCAATCTTTTAAATTTATTGAAACTTTTATATGGTCCAAAATATGGTATATTTTGATAAATGATCCAGGGGCAATTGTCTGATAGCCACTCTAGTTTTCTCATTAATGTTTGCATGGGTAGTAGGCAAAATATTGGCTCCCCAAAATGTCTGTAGCCTAACCCCAGGAACCAGTGAATATATTGCCTTACATGGCAAAAGGGACTTTGCTAAAGTCTTTAAAATGAAGGACCTTGAGATGGCAAGATTGTCCTGGATTATTCAGGGGAGCTAACCTAATCATATGCTATATCTTAGAGGCAAAGAACCTCTTCCCACAGTGGTCACAGAGAGATGTGATTACGAAAGAATGGTTAGTTAGAGCAGTGAAATATGAGAAAGACTAGACTCACCATTACTTGTTTAAAGATAGAAGAAGGGACCATGAGTCAAGGAATGTGGGTGGCAAAACAAAGTAACCGATTCTCCTCTAGTACTCCCAGAAAGGAATGCAGACATGTCAGTGCCTTGATTTTAGCCTACTGAGACCTGTGTTAGATTTCTAACATATAGAACTATAAGATAAGAAATTTTTATTGCATAAGCTATCAGGCTTGTGATAATTTGTTAATGGCAACCATAGAAAACCAATACAGCAATATATCTTTTTTAAAAAAAATATTTAATTTTTAGTTGTAGTTGGACACCAGCAATATATCTTTTAGCAATGTGCCAATATATATTTTTCCACTCTTTTACTCTTAACCTATCTAAGTGTTTATGGTGTTTTTCTTGTAGATTATATTTAGTTGAATCTGATCTTTTCATTAATCCATTCTGACAATCTATGTTTTAATTTAACTGTTTAACTTGCCTCCATTTAATTTAATTATCCATATGTTTGGGTTTAATCTATCTTCTTGCTCTTTTATTATTTATCTCATTTGGGTTTTGTTCTTTTCCACATTTTCTTGATTTCTTTCAGATTATTTTTTCTGGTATTCTACTTCATTTCCACTGTTGGCTTATTGATACTCCCTGTTCATTTATTTATTTGGTGTTGATCTTGGATTTACAATATTTGTTATTGACTCATTACTCTCTACTTTCAAATAATATTATAATATTTCACATATAATGAAAAGCACTACAATACTTTGTTTCCATTCATCCCTACTCCATTTTTATAACTTTGAAAAAAGTTTTTTATTTGTCCTTTATTGTTGAAGTGTATTTTTTCTGGATAGTTAATTCTAGGTAGACTTTTATTTTCTTTCAGCACTTACAAATATTGTTCCAATGTCTTGGCAAGAAGTCCTTGATCATTCTTATCTTTTTTGTGATGCAAAACAAGGAGAAAATAATCAATAGAAACAGAATTTGAAATGACTGAGAGATGGAATTAGCAGGCAAGGTTTTAAACAGCTATCCTAAATATGTTCAAGGATGTGCAGAAATACGTGGACACAATGAGGAGAGAAATGAAAGACAAAAAAAAAAGAGCTAAATGAAATTTCTAAGACTTTTTAACCTCTAGAAATACAATATCTAAAAAAAGTTTACTGAATATGATTAATAGCAGATGCATAATGCAGAATTTTTAAAAATCAGTTTAAAGAAACAACTATCTAAACAGATTAATATTGTTCCACAAGTCTCTAAATTTTTTCAGTCTTTTTTCCTCTGTGCTTTATTCAGTTTGAATAATTTCACTCTATAAGTTCCTTTTATTATTTTTTTATGTATTGCAGATCTTTTTTGTTTGTTATGTTTAGTTTGGGGTTTCATTTTCTTGCTTCTTTACATGTCTAGTAATTTTTTATTCTATAGTGGACATTTGAACATGACTGTTGAGTACTAAATTTTGTTGGACTTTGTTCTTGTGGGTAGGTAAGTTACTTGTGGGTCAGCTTGATCCTTTCAAGACTTGTTTTTAAGCATTTGTAAGGCATATCTATGGAAATTATTACTCTAGGACTAATTTATCTCCACTGCTAAAGTGTAATCATTCACGAATTTCATTGAATGCCATCAAAGTCTCTTCACTCTGATCTTTATTCGAATTTTTTCCAGGCTTGTATGAGCCTCGACAATTGTTCAGCTTACAGCACCCCCCCACCAATAATTATTTGCTCAGCCTTATAGAATTTCACCCTGTATATCTGCAGCTTAGTGCTCAGTAACAGATTCAAGGAGGGCTTTCTGCAGATTGCTAGATATATTTCTTTTCATAACTCCCTCTTCTCTGGCACTCTGCTCTCTAAATTGCCACCATCTCAGCCTCTTCAAACTCCACTCATGTCCTCAATTCAGGCTACTGCGCTCTGCTTTGGTTCCTCCCTGCACTGCAACCTCAGAGGTTTCTCCAGGCAGAAAACCAAGGTGATTGAAGGGCTAACCTAATTTGTTTGCCTTTTCTCTGAAATCATAGTTCTATGCTGCTAGACTGAAAATTGGTTTTTACTTATATATGTGTATATTGAAATATAATAATTTCTAGTTGATGAGAGTAGGAAGGCAAGTACAGACTCAATTTTTGGCGGCTGACCAATTTTTCATAACCAGAAGGCCAAAACTTACATGTTTACCAAGCCCCCAGGTGATTCTAATGCATCGTAAATGTGGAGAACTCCTGGGCTAGAGGGCAATAAAAATAATGCCTTATATTTGTACAGCATCTCAAGTGTATGAGACACCTTCATGTTCATTATCATTCAGTTCTTACTTTCCAGGAAGGCAAGAGGGAGATTATTATTTTTTTAGGGCATTTTTTTTTTAAAGATACTGAGGATGAACCCAGGGCTTTGTGCATGCTAGGCAGGCACTCTATTACTGCTCAGGAAAAAAAAAATTGAGGCCCAAGGAAGTTATGGCTTTCCCAAAGCAGGACAGCTGGTAAGTGGGAATTCTGAGGGTGCAACTCCAGACTTCAGACTCTGTCAGTTACACAGGCTCATCCCCTGATGGTGGTGAGAATTGGTAGACCCTGGAAGAGTAGACCTTGTGGTAAACTTGAGATTCCCCTCCCTGAGCCAGGCCGTGAGGCTGGCTCCTCAGTGCACTGTCTGTCTCTGCCGTTCTCTGCACTGCATTCCAGCCTCTTTTTCCAGCATTATTTCTCACCTCTCTCCTATTGAATAATAGGTTCCAGCCAAATTGGATCACTTACCCCTTTCCATGCGCAACCATACTTTCTGTCTTTTTTCTATTTCTTTCTGTACTTGGGATTGAACCCAGGGCCTCACATATATCAGGCAAATACTCTACCACTGAACTACATTTCCAACCCTTTTCATGTTATATTGAGACAGGGTGTCACAAAGTCGCAGAGGCTGGCCTCCAACTTGCAATCTTCCTACCTCAGCCTGCTGAGTCACTGAGATTACAGAAATGTGCCATGGCTCCTGACTCCCTTTCTATCTTTCAAGTGTTTCCTACTCTGTCTACAATGCTCTTTCTCAGCCAAATCCCTGTGTGTCCCATCAAGGGGCAATTTCTGTCTCATCAATGCTCTTCATCAATGGCACTTATGCCATGAGTAGCTTCCTTTTCCCCCTCTTTCATTTGATTCTTGTAGCAACTTTTCTGTATCCCTTTCTAGCATTCACCACTCTCTTTGTTGTATATTATTCTCCTAGGCTTGAAACTCCTTGAGAGAAAGAATTAGTGGCTTATAAATCTGGGTACCCACTCAATACTTAAACCTGCACTAAGTCTAAGGCCTTCAGTACAATAGGTGTTCAAATAATGAATGAATAAGGTAGTGGTTGAAGGGAGAAGAAAGAGGACAATAAATGATGGTACTTAGTTGTGGGGAAGAATGCAGCCATAAAAAATGGCACTTTACTTCAGTGGACTGGGCTGTCTCACTTTTAAAATGACATGGTTAGGTGCTTGGTTAAATTGTGTGTGTATGAATACATGCATATATGTGTGTGTGTGGGTTTACAAACATGTCTATATTACATATACATGTAGATATATATTACACAATGTGCTTTTTCTACTTTATTTTTTTTTGAGAAAGAGAGAGAATTTTTTAATATTTATTTTTTAGTTTTTCAGCGGACACAACATCTTTGTTTGTATGTGGTGCTGAGGATCGAACCCGGGCCGCACGCATGCCAGGCGAGCGCGCTACCGCTTGAGCCACATCCCCAGCCCCAGCTTTTTCTACTTTTATATATTATTAATAATAAAATGTTTCAAAACTAAGATTGTGGAACAAGCTCAGGCTTCCTCTTAGCTGTGATATATACATTTTAAAATCATAATTCTAGTTAAATTTGATGGAGCAGAAAGGATATTGATGAGGGCTTTGATGCCTAAAGATCATTTGCAGGAATAGCAAGGCATTTGGCTCTTGTGGTCCAGGTACTAATTCAGCATCTCTCCTCTCCCACTTCTTACCTGTGTGACCAGCCCTGTCCACAAGTTGAATAGCTCTGGAGAGAAATGCTCTCACTTTGGCACAGAAGGCCCACAGGTTTTCATCTGGCTCTGGTTTGACAGCTCTCTGGGTGGGCAGGTGGGGTTGGGGAAGAGATAGTAATGATTAAATGGATCCTGGATGCCTACACAGGGTGTTCAGGGATCATTTCTTCCAGACCTTTGCCTCTGGGGAGAACAGCAATCATCCCCCTTCCACCCCACTACCACCACAACCACACAGCAGAACATCTGGATCACACACATTTCTTAAGCATTCTATTGCAGACTTGAAATAAATCAGACTATCAGCCCACAGGGAAATAAAGCAAAGATGATCTCTTTTTTTGGACCTGTTTCATGGGTGTTTGCATTATTGGTGTATAATAATAGCCATGATAACCCTAGCTGGCATTTGAATTTCACTTTATGGTTTTAAGTATCTCTGAGTCTTGGTTTCTTTCACTAGATTGGAGGTAATAACTGAATTCATATACTAGATTGTTGTAAGGATAAACAAATAATGCATAAGTGCAATCATGCATATGCATTTTATTTGATTCTTAGTGAACAGTAAGCAAGACCTGTACTGTTATCATTCCTGTTTTTCAAAAGTAGAAAATGAGGCTCAGAGAGGGTGAGTAACTTTCTTGAAGCTATACAACCAGTAAAAGTAGAATTAAGACTGCAACTCAAGTCTTCTGTTGAACCTCTGCCTCTTTTTTTCTCAGCACCATTAGTATGTCTGGTATGGAGTTAGAGTTGGGCTCTGAAATAGCCCCTAAGGTCCACATGTTAAAGGCTTGGTCCCCAGACTATTGGGAGGCAATGGAAACTTTAACAGGTAGGGCTAGTGGAAGAAGTTTAAGTCAATGTGGGAGTGTCCTTGAAGGGGATACTGAGACCCTAGGCCCTCGTCTTCTGTTATGGTTTGGAGATGAGATATCCCCCAAAAGCTCACGTGTGAGACAGTAAAAGAAGGTTCAGAGAATAAATGATTGGATTAGGAGAGCCTTAAACCAATCAGTGAATTAATCACTTAATGGGGTTGAGGGGTTACTGAAGACAGGTGGGATGTGGCTGGAGTCGATGGGCATTGGGGATGTGGCTTGGGGGTATATATTTGTTATCTGGCAAGTGGAGATCTCCCCTCTCCCTTCCCCAGCCTCTTCCCCTCTCCCTCCTCCTCCCCACTTTCTGATCATCACCTGAGCTGCTTCCCTCTTCTACACTCTTCTGACTTCAGGTTTTCCCTCACCTTGAGCCCCGAAGAATGGAGCCAGCTGTTTATGGTCTTACCTCTGAAACCTCAAGCCCTCAAATAAACTCTTCCTCCTCTACAATTGTTCCAGTCAGGTCTTCTAGTGGCAGCAGCAAAAAAGCTGATGAAAAAATCCTCTCTCTTTCACTTCTCAGGTGCTTTGAGACAAGCAGCTTCCTTGCTGCACACTCCTGCTGTGATGTGCTGCCACATCAGGCCCAAAACAACAGAGCCCATCGACTATGGTTTGAAACCTCCAAAAGGGAGTCAAAATAAACCTTTCCTCTTTATAATCTGACAATCTCAGATATTTATTACAGTAACGGAAAACCTACTGGCCTAGAGAGAACACTGCAGGGTGTAGGGATAGCAATGAACTTACAATTAATTATATGTGTGATCAAATGATGTCAACCATGTTTAACACAGAGCACCTGCCCAATGGAGATTAGCTTTATTACAGAGTGGGTAGTGCTGTGCTATGTACAAAATACTTTCAGACATGTAACTTCCTTTATCCTCACCAAAAGCCTATGGAGTATTTTTATTAACCCCAACTTACAGGAAAGAGAACAGAGGTACACATAAATAAAGTGACTTACCTGAAGCAAGTAAATAGCAGAGTCAGAAATCCCACTCAGATCCGGCTGTCCTTGGCTTTCTCAGCCAGGGCTTCTCTTAAGTATAGCCCCGGGAACAAGGTTTTCTGCATCTCATATAGCCAATGTCAGTTGAGGGGACATAGTTTATAGCATTGCCCTTGAAGGCAGTCCCTGAGGCCACGCTGCAGCTGCACTTTGTACTTGAGAAGCCCGGCTTACCCCAATCACCTGCTTGGTGGATGAAGCCATTCCTGCCAGTTTCTGAGCTGTCTGAAAGTACCAAGTTCTCTAGCATGAGTGGAGCCTTCAGGTCCCTTCTCCAGGATGGCATTTCCTTGGGGATTCTCTGGATTTAAGAATAGAATTGAATCATGAAAAATAATATGGGTTCTGGAAAAGGCGGCTGTGGGATTGAACCCTCAAGATACCTGTCCCTTCCTAGCAATGTGACCTTAAGGAAGTTATTCAACCTCTCTGAGTCTTGGTTTCTCCACCTTCTTTTTTTTGGGGGGGTGGGTCAGTTACAGGGGATTGAATTCAGGGGCACTTGACCATAGAGCTACATCCCCAGCCCTATTTTGTATTTTATTTAGAGACAGGGTCTCACTGAGTTGCTTAGTGCCTCACTTTTGCTGAGGCTGGCTTTGAACTCACGATCCTTTTGCCTAAGTCTCCCAAGCCATAGGATTACCTATGCATAAACCCCAGCTTACAGGAAAGAGAACAGAGGTACCCATAAACTGCTCTAAAAATGACCCAGGAAGCAGTAGCAGCGCCCCACCCCTAGGGACTTTTCTAGTTTGAATGGCGATAATCAGTAGTTTTCAATTTTTTAAAAATTGCGCCCGGCTGGTTCATAGCAGAGGTAAAGATTTTCCTGGAGTCACAAGATAGTTTATTCCTCTGGTCTTGGTACCAGGGTGAGTCCCTTACTGTCTCTGAGCTTCCTGGTCCTCATCTGTGAAATGGAACAGTGTTGGTATCCCTTTAACCCACATCTATGAATGTTCTATAGAACAGAAAGTGGTAAGCAGATGGTTTGGAGAATAAGCTCAGATCCACACAGAACTTCAGGTCCAGCTGCAGGTGGGAACACCCCTTCCACATTGCACTCCACCCAATAAGTGTCCTGTGTCAAATTTGGAGAAGGTTAGAAACCTCCGTGACAGGCACACTGAACGACCCAGCAAACCCTGAAGTCAGAAAAGCATGAAAAGAAGCTGGACGCTTGTAATCCCAATGGCTCGGGAGGCTGAGGAAGGAGAGTTGTGAGTTCAAAGCCAGCACTCAGCAACTTAGTAAGTCCCTAAGCAACTCAATGAGATCCTGCCTCTAAATAAAATATAAAAAGACATTAAATGAATCAGACATAACTTACGTTCATGTATGAATGCACCACCAGTGAAACTCCGCATCATGTACAACCACACGAATGGAGTCCTAATTATAATAAGTTATACTCCATATATGTATAATATGCCAAAATACACTCTACTGTCATGGATATCTAAAAAGAACAAATAAAAGAACTGGGATGTGGCTGAGTGGTTAAGAGCCCCTGGGTTCAATCCCTGGTCCAAAAAATAAAAAAATAAAAGGAGAGCATGAAAAGAATTTTCCTCCCTCTTTAATACTCTTTAATACTAGCCTTGAGAGGGTTCTGTGGGGTGGCACTTGAGCATACTTGAGAAAGCTGCAAGCTGGAGTTACAGGCTGGAGGACCCTGGTTGCTGCTCTAACCTCTCTGTCCTCCTAACTGCATGAGTTAGAACTAAGGTCTGCACTTGTCTGGCCCTAAGAGTCCTAGAGTAGAATCGGGGGATATTCGTGGAATTACAGGACCTAGGAGAAAGATGGAGCAGGGAATCCACCCACTTAAGGCACTCTTCCACTCACGCAGACACCCAGCACATCTTCCCTGTTTGTCAGATCTGCCCCAAACTTCCCAGGGCAAAACCAGTACCTACATCACAAGGGGATTGATTCTTCATCCTTAGGATTCCTGACAAAATGGCCAGGCAGGTTTTCCTCACATTGAGCTGTGATCAGCCTGCCTTCATCTGTCACCCACTGGTCCTGGGTGAGCCCTCTGAAATCTGTTTGTCCAAGTCATCCTTAAAACCCCTCTAGCTCTGCCTTCCTGGGTAGAAAAGAGGAGGCAAGAAGGAGGAAAGGGAGAAGGGAGGAAGATTCCAAGTGCCTGCGCTTTCTCATAGAGCATCTGTCTACACACACAAGCTGTGGGTTGTCATGTTTGACAAGTTGTTTTAAAATATTCTCTTATTCTGATTGCCACCAACGCTTCCTCACCCCCACCCACAGAAACTGCTCTAAGAATGACCCAGGAAGTGGGAAGCAGTAGCAGCACCTCACCCCTGGGGACTTTTCTAGTTTGAATAGCAATATTCCGTAGTTTTCAATTATTTTTAAATAATTCTTTCTGGAGAATTCCTGTATCAATTAAATTCTTACATGAAACTCAGATGGATGGATGGATGGATGAATGGATAGATGGGTTGGTAGTGGATGGATAGGTAAGTAAGTAAATAAATGAGATTAACATACTTAAATTAGATGTATTCTACAATCAGACTACAAGGGTTTGAATCCCTGCTCTGTGATTTACTAAATGTGTGACCATCCAGCACCTGTTTCCTCATCTGAGAATGGGCATAGTTAAAAACCATCTTCAGGAGTGCTGTGACTACTGGGTGAGTTCATGTACACAAAGCATATAAGACATGCTTGGAGCAGGGATGCTCTGTACTTGTGTTCTAAATTACTATCAGCGTTATAACTGCTGACTGAAGTTGGGCAGGCTCCCCTCCCCTAACCAGTGCAATGCCTGAGACATTAGAGATTCTGAGGAACCTTCCTTTTAGGCCACTTACCTAGTTCATTTTATTTTTCGTTTGACAGATTAGAACATGAGGCCCAGAGAGGTGACAACACTTGTTTAAAGTCTCAGAGTGGCATGTGTGTGGTAAGCCGGATCTTGTGCTGAGGCCTCCTAACTCTTGGTCTTTGTGATTCTCAGAGATCTTTCTGCATGGGTTGAACAGTTGACTGGAAGTTGAGCACCCCCAGAAGCCTGTGGGGTTGGCCTTAGCTGAGCTGCTCTGACCCGATCCCTTCCAGGATGGGCCCCAGAGGCTGTGTGCTAATAAGTGGAGCTGCGGGTCTCAGACAGAGCAGGGCTTAGGCCACGTCTTAAGAGTGCAGGCTACCAGGTGTTACATGCTGTATGTGCAAAGTGCAGTAATTAATTGACAGATCAGATCCATCAGCTTCTCTATCCCCTCTCTCCCTTTTCCCCTCTCATTCCTGTTCTGAAATATTAGAGGAAGCATCTCCCCCCAAGATAGGCAAAGCCAGGCAACCATGTTCCTCGAAGTTTATGTGGGATCTCCAAGGGGCCTTTAGTTTTCATCAAAATCAAATGACTTGTTTATCTTTCATCACATGAGAGCCCTCCATTCATTCATATTACTCATATTTATTGAGCATCTACTATGTGGCAGGTGTTAGCAGGGCCACCATTATAAGGATGTGGCTTGTGAAGATGCTCAGGGTCCTACATGCATAAGGACCACACACTTGGCTTGATGCTCGGCTGTCATGGTCTTAAAATTATCATTTTATTTCTACATTTGTGTTTGTAAGCAAAGTCCAGTAGGACAAAGTATCATGCATTCAAACAAGGGAGATACAGGTGACTAACAAGCTCCTTGTCATCCTATTTACATATAACCTGTGAGGGCAAAATTCTGGGGGTGGGAGTTTGGGGAGATTCATGGCCAGTACAAGTGAAGGTCACAGGTATGTGACTCAGTGAGCAGAGACCATGATGAAACGGTGAGCTATGAGTTCCATCTAAGACCAAAGCTTGTTTTGTTCACAGCAAGCAAGCAATGATGTTTAAAGAAATACAATCTTTCTTGCTGGAGTTACTTCCTTATATTGACCAACCACTTACATTAAGATGATGAAATAGAAGGAGATTCTTCCTAACTAGACTTTCTGTCCTCTCTCACTGCTGTTACTTCCCTGTGCCAACCGACCAGTTATACAGGCCACCTTGTTTCATTGAACCTTGCTCCATTGTACTTCATGGATATTGTGTTTTTGACATATTGAAGATTTCTGGAAATCACATATCAAGCAAGTTTATGGGCATCAATCTTTCAATACCTCAGATGATCACTGGCATTTTTAGATATAGTTTTAAATTAAGGTATATACATTTTTTAAAAACACTACAAAGTATGATTTAGGTGGTTCCACGAATGAGTTAACCACCTAAAAGCTGACTAATACTAATTTTTTTTTTGTTTTTTTGTTTTTTTTTTTAAGAGAGAGTGAGAGAGGAGAGAGAGAGAGAGAGAATTTTTTAATATTTATTTTTTAGTTCTCGGCGGACACAAGATCTTTGTTGGTATGTGGTGCTGAGGATCGAACCCGGGCCGCACGCATGCCAGACGAGCGCGCTACCGCCTGAGCCACATTCCCAGCCCACTAATACTAATTTGTATTAGTCAGCTTTTCATCTCTGTGACAAAATACCTGAGATAATCAACTTATAAGGAGGAAAAGTTTTTTTGGTTCATGGTTTCTAAGGTTTCAGTCCATGGTCATTTGGCCCTATTGCTTTGGGCCAGCGGCAGCAAAGTGCATCATGGCAGAAACATATAGGGGAGGAATCCCATTCAACTCATGGCACCTGGAAAGCAAAAAGAGAGACAGGAAGAGGCAGAAATCCCAATATCCCATCCAAGGGCATGTCCCCAATGACCTAACTTCCTTCTATGGAGTCCCATTTTCTTTAGTCCATCACCTCACAATAGTGCCACAGGCTGGTCACCAAGGCTTTATTTAACACATGGACCTTTGGAAGACATTTCAGATTCAGACTATAGCACTATCACATACTTAGACTATAGTATAGTGTTAACATACCTTTATTTATTTATTTGGTACCAGGGATTGAACTCAAAAGCACTCGACTGCTGAGCCACATCCCCAGCCCTATTTTGTACTTTATTTAGAGACAGGAGCTCACTGAGTTGCTTAGTTGCCTTGCTTTTTCTGAGGCTAGCTTTGAACTCGTGATCCTCCTGCCTCAGCCTCCTGAGCCGCTGGGATTACAGGCGTGCTCCACTGCGCCTAGGTGTTAACATAACTTTTACCTGCACTGGGAAACAACGAAAAAAATTGCGTAACTTGCTTTATTTGCTTTGTTGTAGTGGTCTGCAACTGAACCTGCAATATCTCCAGGTGCGCCTGTACTGAAATAATGAGAAAGAAGAAAAGGGAGAGAGAAAAAACCTGAAACCTAATTGCTCTTTTCCTGCCAGTTCTTCTTCCCTCATCAGTAACCTAGAGGCAGAGATGTGGGTGGAATGTCTGGGTATCAAGGAGTGAAATAAAAACAGCTGAGTTAGCTTTGCACAGCATCCACTGTTCTGCAAGGAACCATATATACAATATATGTATATATGTATATAAACATACACACATACACACATATATACATGTAAAAGCTACAAAGTGTGATTTAGGTGGTTCTATGAATGAGTTAAATGCTCTTGTTTTCATTTAAAATTTATATCATGCGATATAAAAAATGAATGGTAAAATTCATCATAATAATTTAATTTTTAATTTAGGATGATAAATAGTAAATAAAAACACCATGATAAGTCAAAACAGAGAGAACACAGAAGAAAGGTATAATTGTTAATTTGAATTGTCAACTCGATTTGATTAAGATATGCCAAGGATCAATGATAGTGTATCTAGGAATGATTGGCATGTGGGAGAACCAGTTGAAATAGAGACACTCCCTAAGCATGGGCATCATTGTCCAATAGGATGATGGCTTGGATGGGAATAAAAGTTGGAAGAACAAGGAAGCAGCAGCAGATGCAAGCTCCATTCTTCTTGAAGCGGTTCTTGATTGCTGCAGTGATGTTCTGAGGCTATGGGACTCTTGCTTCTTCACTCTTCCAAAGCAGACTCTGCCAGTGATTCTCCAGAAGCCTTCGGTCTGGGGCTAGGGGAACACCATTGATCCCTCTTGTTCTGGGGCTTCAGCCTCTTGGACTGTGCAGCTACTGGTTATTCCAGCTCTCCAGCCTGCAGATGGCCATCGTGGACTATCCAGCTTCTGGTCACATAAGCCAACCTAATAAGTCCCCTTTTTATAATTATACTTCCTGTTGATTATGTTCTTCTAGAGAACCATGACTAAGACAAAAGGAAAAATGGAATATTTTAGCATTGCTAAGAAACTTCCTTTCCTCTTTGAATAGGGACACTCCATTTTCATTTTGTACTGGGCCACACAGGTTTTATAGCTGGCCTTGGTATTACAGATGCATGATAAACAAAACAATGTTTTACCTTACAGAGATTACTAATCTAGTGACAGAAAAATACTTTTATTGAATAATCACAGAAATACACAATTTTAAGATGATGAACCAGGCAGGCATGGTGGTACATACCTGTAATCCCAGCAACTCAGAAGGCTGAGGCAGGAGGATTGCAAATTCAAAGCCAGCTTCAGCAATTTAAGGCTGTAGGTAACTTAGTAAGACCCTATCTTAAAATAAAAAAATAAAAAGGGCCGGGGATGCTGCTCAATGGTTAAGTGCCCCTGGGTTCAATCCCCAGTACAAAAAAAAAAAAAGATGAATGCTATGGAAGAAAGGTACCTATAGTGGTAGAACCTAATCTAATGTAAGTGTTAGAGGAGACTTCCCTGAGGAAGTGAAATTTGAACTGAGATGTGAAGAATAGACCGGTATTAGTGAGGTAAAAAAAGGGAAAGAATATTCCAAACAGTGGGGACAGCACATAAAAGACCCTGAGTCAGGAGAAAGCCTGGAATTACAGCTGCAACATGTCCCAATCTCATAAGTCACATGAAAGAATTAATATTTACCCTGAAAGTCATGGGAAACCACTGAGGATTTAACTAGGAGAGTAATGTGACCAAATCTGTGTTTTCAAAAGGTCTGATCCTAATTTTTTTTTAGTAGAACAGCCTAAAGGGAGGCTATTGTGCAACCCAGGTAAGTCATGGTGATGACTTAAGTTATGGTTGGGAGAGAGGAATTAAGTGGGTTCAAGATAGGTAAGGAGGGATAGTGATGCGTGTGGGGAGAATAAGGGAAAGGTATCAGGAACAACTCCTGAGTTTCTGATCTGTGCTGCTGTGTGGTAAGGAGGTCATCTACTAGAACATGCATCTGTAGTGGAGGCTACCTTCCCAAGAGAGTGGAGGAAGAGTGAGAGAGAAGATTATGGGTTTACCTTTATACTCAGTTGTGGTCCCTTTGAAATACCCAGGCAGAGATATCAAGAATGCCTGTTGGTATATTTGTCCAGAGCCCAGAAATGAGGTTTGGACAAAGAAATAAGCTTGCTAATAAAAATCACAGCCATGCAAAAGGCTTAAACAGGCACTTCACAAAATAGATTATCCAAATGGCCAATAAGTACGTAAGCGCTCAACATCATTAGCCACTAGAGAGATGAAAATTAAAACTACAATAAGATACCATTCCACACCGGAATGGCTAAAATTTGCAAAACTGACAACACTAAATGTTGGCCAGAATGCAGAACACCAGAAATCGCATGTGTAACTAACAGGTAGAGCTGTACAGCCACTTTGGAAAATGGGTAAGCAGTTTTTTTTTCAAAAGTTCACCATATAGTTACCATCGAACCTAAAACTGCACTCCTAGATATTTAACCAAAAAAAAAAAAATCAAAGCATTCATCACACAAAGACCTGAAAAATAATGTTCATTTTAGGTTTATTTATAATAACTCCCAAAATGAAAACAGTTCAAATGCACATAACTTATGAATAGATGAACAAATTGTGGTATATAATACAATAAGAAACAAACCACAGGTGCATGTAACAACACTGTGAGTGAAAGAAGTCAGATAGGGACCCAGCTTGACATGGTTACAGCCATCTTAGTCATAACCACAATTTTTGACTATCAGGTGATTCTGGCACATATCCCAACCCCTACAAGGCAAATAAAGTTGTTAAGATAGTTGACTGAGCATGTTGTGTCAGTCACTAATACTGGAATTGTTAAGTGATGTTGGACATGTTAATAGTTTTTGAGAAATGACAGGCACCTTCCTATTGGCCATGAAAAAAAATAAGGCTCAGAGAAGGGAAGTGATTTCCCCCAAATCACACAGCTACTGAATAGTAAAGCTGGAACCCAACATCATCTGTGCATAAGGCCCATTCTTTTCAGTCCCTTCCATCAATCAGGTCTGTGCCCATGGCTGAACATGGTGGCCAAGCAGGAAGAAATGCTCCCAACTCCTGTTTTTTGAGGAAGAAAGGCAGAAGCCTTGTGGGCTGGGTCTGAATCTGAAAAACTATGTGATGTATGAAGATGATGCTCTTCTCCCATCCCCAATTACATAAGCACTTAGATTGTAGGGCATAAGGATTGCTGTGACGATGACTTTGCCCTGAGCCAGCCACATTCTCTCTACCAGTTTTTACTGTATCCAACAGGACCACCAGCAAGAAAATCAGCCAAGTTTAGAGGTTCTGCATGGGTCCACCAGATGCCCAGAAGAGACTCACAGCTAGATCTGCCCCTTCAATCTGACATCAACATAGTCCTTTATAGTAACCAACCCTGGAAATATTAACCAAGGACAGCTACATTCAAAACCCTTTCCCAGTCCTGGGTTCATTTGATCAGTCCCCGGTTCTCACTGATCTCTCCCTAGGACGGGTACAACAGCCTGGTGATGAGTTCTCTGCCTCCCAGCCCACCCCACGTTTAACATTACCTTACACTACCACAAGAGGGGCTTCCAGGATGAAGGAAGCTAGCATCACTACTTTCTTCAAAACGTCTTCAGTAATTTCCCCATTGTCTACACGATGCTTTGTGATACTCAGGCAGTAGTGGATCATACAATCAATGGAATGGCTCATTTAAAAAATATGAAATAGAAAAGAAAATATCAGAGTTCATCCCTTGAGGTGAGGTTATATATATCACCTTCAAACTTCTGTTTCAGTTAGATCTGCTTACTTCTTTCTATATATTTGTGTTTCTATGCTGACCAAGGGTATAACCTGCAGTACTCACTGTAGATCACAGGCAAAAAAGTGTTTGGAAGCTAAAAGAATGTTGCTATGATGGGACATCAGTTACCTTTCTTGCTTCTGGCTATATCTGTACATACCTATATCCTACCTTGGGGCCACACATCCACAGAGCACCACCCTCCAAACCCTTTTCAAGCTTATGTAACCTTGCTCAGGGTACTTCCTCCTGCTTTGTCATTCCAGTCCTTTCTGTGCCTATTGCAATTCTATTTGACAAAACACCTTTGAAAAACCTCAACATTCCCCCCAATCAGAGCTCATCACAGATTCCTCTTTGTTCCCATAGAGCATTTGCATACACCTCTCTTTAGCATATTTTATTCTGCTTGAATAAAGGTTAATTTAAATGTCAGTTTCTCACAGCTGCCTTGGGTGTTGGGCGTAGGTCTAATTCATCTTTGTTTTCCTCGGCAACTAACACGGTGCCCGGCACAGTGGAATCACTAAGGAATCACAGTTGAACTGAATCCTCCAACAGCCCTATGAAGTAGATATGATTTCAATTTTGCACATAAAGAAAATGAGACTCAGAGAGGTTAGGTGACTTCCTAAAGGTCATACAATTAATTTAGGAGTAGAAGAGTGGTCCACAACATGTCAATGGATTTTCCTGCACTGCAGTTGTGATCTCTGGATACACCTGTTCTAAGGGGTGTGGATCTCAGTGCAGGCTCCCTAGTCACCGTGAATGAGAGAGGCATCTGAACAGAATGCTTCCTCGTGCCTCAGGAATACTGCAGTCCATGCACGGATTCTTCATAGTGTTGGATGGAGCTCCCCACGGACTCCAATAGGCTGTGGAAAGAGGTGAGCTTTCCTGACAGCTCCTGAGCTTGGAAGAGAGGCTAGGATCGAAATAGAGGCAAACAGTGGAGGGGAACATCAGGGATATGAAAAATATAGAAACTCGGGAAGAAACACATGCTGAAAATGGTTGAGCAACCCAGAAAAATAAAGACAAAGGAGTGAGGAGAGACAAGGGGAAACAGAAAAGAAAGGACAGTGAACAGAAGAGGAAGACAGGCAGAGGGCCCTGGGGCTTCCTGCCCCCCCCCCCATTTATCTGGCATCTGGCAAGTTACTCATCATCCCTGCCTGGTTGGAAAGTGACCTACACTCAGCCTGGTGGACAATGCCAGCTCCTCTCCCAGGCAGAGAGGGCTTGCCAGAGGACAGCTGGTGTATTGATGGCAGGACAGTGGGGCAGGAGTTGAAGCCCCAGCTCCTGTCTCCTATTCCTGAGGGCCGGATGCTCTTGGGGAAGCTTTCCCAGCAAGTCACTTTCTCCAATTCTGGATCAGGGTCAGGAGACCTCCTTTCTGGCCCCCAGATCTGGAATGAAGTACCAAAAGTGATCTTGGTCAAGTCTCCCGATGTCCTGACTGGACATCCTTGTGTATGTAATGAAGATGAAATGAAAGGCACATCCATGATTGTTGACCAATTGCTAGGTATAGCACTGTTAGTCACTTCCCATAACATAAGTAATTAGATGGATATAGTCAGTGTTATTTTATAGGATATAAGAATAGACCTACTTACAGGATTGTATTTTCTCTAGCAAGAAATGTGTTAAGGAAAAGTATATTAGAAGCTGGACTCCCTAGAAATCTGCCAGCCTTCCAATTTCTTCTTCATTATCATAACGATCCCCCACCTCTACAAATCTCCATGGTTCATTTATTTTCCCTGTTAGTACTTGACGAGCACCTCCCATGACCTGGAATACTGGAGTAATAAAAACAGGCAAAAATGATGACAGAGCATTAGGGGTGGGGGGAAGCAAATAAAAAAGGGGACTAAGGAGGGCTGGGGATGGGGTTGGAGGTGAGTTGTGTTTTTTTTCAAAATAGTGTCCAGGAAAGGACTCACTGAGATGGCAAAATTTAAGGAAAAATCTGAGGGAAGACAGGAATGAGTCATGAGTTTATACGCAGGAAGAGCATTCCTGGGAGAGGAAACAGCCAAGTGCAGAGGCTGGGAGGCAGATGCTTGTTGATGGATTTGAAGACCAGCTAAGGGCTAGAATGGCAGGAGATGAAGTCAGGGAGTTGGGAGTGAGGCTCAGATTGGGAAGGGCTTTGTAGGCTGGGTTACTGCTGTGTGGAAGTGCAACAGATGACCATAAATTTAGCAGCTTTATCTCACAGATTCTACAGGTCAGGAGTCTGGACACAGCTGAGATGGGTCCACAGTAAAGCTGCAGCCAAGATGTTAGCCAGGGCAGGGTTCTCATCCTGGGTTCAACTGCGGGAGGATCTGCTTCCAAGATCACGTGGCAGCATTCGTTCCTTGTAGACTACTAGATGGAAGGCCCTAGTGGCTTTTTGGATCCAACTTGAGCTATCTCTTGGTTCCTTGCTGCATGGCCCTCTCCATATGACAGCAAGCAGCATATCAGCCTGCTTCTTTAAAACTAGAGAGGGAGAGAGGCCCTAGCAAGACAGATGTTACAAACTTATATCCATAAGCATGGACATGTGATTATATGTATACCATCACCTTTGCTGTATTTTATAGATTAAAAGCAAATCATGGGGGCTGGGTTTGTAGCACACTGGTAGAGCACTTGCCTAACGTGTGAGGCATTGGGTTCAATTCTCAGCACCATATACAAATAAATCAATTAAACAAAGGTCCACTGACAACAAAAAATATATATATTAAAAAAAGCAAATCATAGGCTCTGGCACACACCCAAGGGAAGAGGATTATGCAATGCTGTGAATACTAGAAGGTGAGGACTACGGGGGTTCACCTTAGAGTCTATCACCGCAGTCTCCTCTATGTCCCCTCAGTGACTCATGTCCATTGCACAAGCAAAATACCTCTGTTCCTCCCAATATTCCCTGAAGTTCAAAGTCTAGAATGTCTTCTAAGTCAGATTGAGATGTAGATGAGGTTCCTTTGGGTGATCCTTTGATCTGTAAATCTAGAGAGAGATACAAGTTATCTGCCCCCATGTACACAACATACAGGGGTAAGATAACAGCTAATGACATCACTGTTCAGAAAGCAGGGACAGGGGAGCTATAAAAGAATTGCTGGCTCATAGTGTCTGAAATCTAGCTGGGCAAATGGCAGTGTTCCCCAATTAGGTTTTAAGACCTGGGAATAATTCCGTATCTCTGAGCTCTGTCTTCTAGACTTCTACCCTCAGGAGTATCCTTCCCGTTTCATGAAAGATGCCATGTGTTCTGCAGACAAATGGTTTTGTCAGGTTCCTCTTGCCAGCAGTTTTGGGGATTGATCAGCCTTCTTTCATTTTGCACATTGCTGTTCCTTATAAGTCCAAGCTGGCGGTACTCACGCTGAAAGTGTTCTCAAAGACATTTTGCGCCTTCTGTGGATTTCAGATGGGTTCATTCCGTTAGGCAAATGCCACACACATAGAGACCTTTCTGAGATAAGCCCTGCTCTACCTTTGGCTGCTATGGAGATGAACCAGGGGCAACTCACTTAAGCTTCCTGGAGACCCTATGGTTTGATTAAGAGGTTCTGTGAGGCACATTGTTAAATCTCTTAAGAGATTAAGGCCTTTGTGTGACTCAGTACTACTCTGATCCTTTGATCTTTGCTTGGTTTTAACAAAAGATTCTACATACACTCCCTCTGCTTTTTCTCTAGACCAGGGCTTATCTTCATGTCCTACTCTCAGAAGTCATTTCTTATTTTTAGCATCTTTTGCCATGTGAGGAGACTGAGAATTTTCAAAATCATTGTGTCCTGATTTTTTTTTTTACAGTTTTTTTTGTTTTGTTTTGATTTTTGGTACTGGGGATTGAACCTAGGGGCACTTTACCACTAAGTTATACCCCCAATCCTTTTTATTTTTTTATTTTGAGACAGGATCTCACTAAATTGCTGAAGGTCTAAGTTGGCCTCAAACTTGTGCTCCTCCTGCTTCAGCGCCCCTGCCTCTGAGTCATTGGAATCACAGGTATGTGCCACCTGGCTACAGTATTTTTTAAATAATTTGAAAATTCAGTTTTCCCCTCATTTTATCTCTCTGCTCTCACATTATACTATATGCTGTAAGAAGCAACCAGGCAGCACCTTTGACACTTTGCTTGGGGCTCTCCTTAGCTGTATGACCAATTTATCACTTATATAATCTATTTCCAACATAACTGCAGGAGACAATTTTTCTAAGATTTTTTTTTGCTTCTATTTAATAAGGATTCCCTTTCTCTGACTTCTATTAATAAAATCGTTACTCCCTTTGAGCCCTCTCTGGCAAGACCTCCAACTTCAGATTTCTATCAATAGTCTGCTCAAGACAATCTAGGCTTTCTCTATAATGTCTCTCAAAATTCTTCCAGCCTTTGCCCTCCACACGATTCCAAAGAAACTCCTATACTGTAATAGCAGCACTCTACTTGAAGGACTAAAAGTTGTATCAGTTATCTAGTGCTATCCAAACATAAAGACTTAAAACACCACATGATCGTTATGTCAGTTTCGCAGGTCAGGAATCTGGACACAGTTTAACTTGGTCCTCTGTGTGGCTTCAATAAAAATGTCCATGAGAGAGAAAGTAGAATAATGATTACCAGGGACTGGGGGAAGGGAGGATAGAGAAAGACTGCAAATGGGTACAGGGTTTCTTTCTAGTATATTGAAAATGTTTTGGAATTACATACTGATGAAGGCTGCCCAACTTTGTAAATCTACTGAAAGCCATTGAATCGTGTGTTTCAAAAGGACAAATATAGGGCTGGGTTTGTGGCTCAAGTGGTAGCGTGCTCGCCTGGCATGCATGAGGCACTGGGTTCCATCCTCAGCACCACATAAAATAAATAAACAAAATAAAGGTGTTGTGTACAACTAAAAAATAAATATTTTTTAAAATAAATAGAATAAAATAAAGATATTGTGTCCACCTAAAAATAAAAATAAAATTAAAAAGGGCAAATATATGGTATGCAAGTTGTATCTCAATTAATAACAAAAAAAAAAATGTCAGCCAGAGCTGGGTTCTCATCTGGGGCCTGACTGGGGAAGGATCTGCTTCCAAGTTAACATGGCAGCATGCAGGCTGCTGAAAGGCCCAAGTTTCTTGTTAGATGTTAATAGAAGATAGCTTGGCTCCTTACTGCATGGCTCTTTCCATATGGCAGATGCAACACATCAGCCTGCTTCCTCAAAGGCAACAAGAACTAGCCTCTAGAAAGATGGTATTATAATTTTGCAATCTTATGTGATGTAATTACATGCATATGTAATCATGTATGTCCTGCTACCTTTGCTGTTTGCTCTTGAATATAAACAAGTTATTGGTTCTGCCCACAGATTATGCAACGGTGTGAATACCAGGAGGTGAGGGTCATAGAGACCACTTTAGACTCTAAGAAACTGATGTGACTTCATTTTTGAAAATAAATATCATCAGCTTCTACCTCAAGATCTGTCCTAAGGAAGGGAGGGTGACCCTTGTACTTGGAAAAACCCACAGAGCACTCCTAAGCACATACCCACCCTGCTAAATTGTTTGCAAATAACAGGAGAGATCTGCTGTGCCAGGTGTCCCTGATTCAGTTAGGCTAGGTGAGGACCCATAGCAACCCCCTAGCAACCACCAATCAGCACGAGACAGGGAAAATACCTGGGTTGCCACATGATCTCCCAGTAGTTTATGGTGGTTGATAACATATTGGGAAACCATGTAGTTTAGCACGTACACCCCTCGTGGCTTAAACCAATCAGTTCAAACGAATCCCCCTCTTGTATTAACCAGTCAACCCTACCCAACTTGTTCCCACCAGTGAATGTGATAATCAATGTTAAGAGTTGTTGTTTGATTTTCCCACAGTATGGAATGATTTGCTGTGTGATGTTGTGACACATAGAGTATCCCCCCAAGACCTATAAAATCTCACTGAACAAAGGGCCAGGACTCACTCCCTGAGACCGATGCATTGGGAATGGTTGTGAGTCGAGGCTCGAGCTTGCAATAAAGACTCTTGTGTGATTGCATCAGATTCGGCTCCTGGAGGTCTAGTGGGGTCCCACGAATCTGGCATTACAACTCCATCTTTCAACATCTAATCCATTTTAAAGGACTAGAGTTTTACTCTGAGATGAGTGTTTGGAACTGAGGAGTCACCTGATCTGACATGTTTTTAAAAGGATGCCTCTGGCTGCCATGTTAAGAAGGGGCAAGAATGGAGGCGAATACCAGTTAGTAAGCTACTACAAAAAAATACAGATGGAGGCTGGTCCCTGAAGCTGTTATTGGGCTAACACATAGTTCCCTTCCACTTCTTAGGGTTCCCTCGAACATCCCAGAAAATAAGGAGACTCCGCCTCCAGTGCACTTTAGCCCTTTCCCTCCAACTTCTTTTAGGTCCTGGCCTTCTTCCTTAAGGTCTCTTTTAAGGTCTCTTTAGTCTAATATTTTAGTCCACTATAGCAGATAGCTCTTTGACACACACACACACACAAAAAAAATTAGATGTAGGTGGACATAATACCTTTATTTTATTTATTTATATGTGGTGCTGAGGATCGGACCCAGGGCCTCACATGTGCTAGGTGAGTGGTCTCCACTGAGCCACAGCCCCAATCAAGATGAAATATTTTTTAAGAGTCTTCTATGAGTATAGAATGGTGCTAATACTGGAAATACAAGAAGAAATAAGGCACAGTGTCTGTGCTAGAGAAATTTATGGCCCAAAGATGGCGTAAAAGTCAGTTTTCCATTGCTGTGGGAAATACCTAAGCTGAGCAACATAAAAGGAAGAAAGGACTGTTTGGGTTCGTGTTTGCATCCCATAGTAACTTAGAGCCCTGTTGCTTTGGGCCTGTGACTGCATAGTACAACATGGTGGGAACATGTGGCACAGGAGGCCTGTTTACCTCATGGCAGCTAGGAAGCAAACAGAGAGACAGAAAGAAGGGTCCCAATGTCCCATCAAGGGCACATCCCCCAACAACCTAACATACTCCCATTAAGCCCCACCTTCCTAAGGTGCCACCATCTCCCAGTAGAGCCATAGAGATAGGACTCTTGTTTGGGTTTCAACTCTACCACTCTGACTTTCTTCAGTCACCCAATATCACCTAGACCCTGGTGCCCTCACCTTTACCCAAATACCAAAATGACCACCACCCACAGCTCATACAACTCCTGCTGTCTCCTATCTAGATTATCTATGCATAAACATTTAGTGTACCAGAAAGGCAATTTGCATATCGATTACATCTGCTCTATTCAGATTCAAACTTTCAGGATGAGGAGGAATCCTCCTGCAACCCAATGAGATCTAAGGAAATTGGGGCTTGTATTCCCATCAATCTCTAGAGACGTAGGGATCTTCCAGGGGCCTCTTGGTATATAAAATAGGGAACAATTCAGCCACTCAGAAAGCGAACAAAGAAGATGCCAAAACATGGGTGGTAGTGTGGGTATCAAGGAGATTTACACATACGTTTTTGTGTTGCAATGGCTTGGTGGCAAAATAAACACCTTAAGGGATTGTTTCACAATTCATACTTTAAAATTTTTATAATTTAAATTCTTTCCCTAAGGCTGGATTTTTTTTCTAGCTTTAGATCTCTAGCTAGAATTGGCTTGATTTACATAATCCCACCTCTGAGATTTAGCCCTACCCAGTGGAGCCCCCTCCTTACCACTGGTAGTCAGAAAACCTGTGGGGACATCCACCTTCCCAGCCTGCCCACTTGGGGCAGCAACCAAGCTCTGACCTCCCCCTCCCTGGGAATGAGCCCAGCTGCTGCTGCTGAGCGGCTGGGATAATCTGCCTTGAGCTATGTCAAGGATTAGTCCTACTGCCCTGTGCCCAGCTCCCACACAAGTGGGATTTCAGGGCTTTGGACTCAGCTATAAAGTGAGGGGTGTGGTGCCTGTAATGCAGATCCAAGCAGGGTGGTGAGCATCAGCAATAGGTTCTGGATTCTCTAGAATGTGACATGGTGTGTAGAGTATGGTGAGATGCAGGATGCTGTCAACCTGCAACCCTAAGCATGATCCTAAATCTAAGAGCTGGAGAGATGAGAGCCTAAAGTCCAGTCTCTACCTGGAAACGAACACACACACACACACACACACACACACACACACACACGCACGCGCACACACACACACACATGCACGCACGCATGCACGCACCTGCACGTATGCACAACTCTTCTCTTTCCCCTCACTCACACACCAAGCTCATTATGACTTGTACTGTCTGAGCACTTTTGCTTTTGTGGGGCCCTACTCCATTTAAAAAAAAGTGTTAAAATTGTATTTTATGACTGTGTTGGTTTAGAAATGAATATATGAATATTATATATTAGGACATCTTTCATCCAAAGTTCTTTTTTTTTTCCTTCTGAGTTTAATGAAAAGCTTTCTGCTGGCCCTAGGCACTGTGCCTTCTCTGCCTGGTGGGTAAGTCAGCTTGGCCTGAAGCCCTGCTTAGCTCCTCAGCTCCTGCAGAGGAGGCAGGAATGGGGGTGGTAGGAGAATTGTAAAGACCTCAGATGGATCATACTGGGCTCAGAGAGGTGCTGAAGCTCCCTGACCCTTCCTCTAAAAGTACTGTCCTTTGTCACTTGGGAGATCCAGGTGTGCTACCAAAGAAGGATGTATTCATAACTTCATGAAATCCTTCTTGCTGATGCCACTGATTATAGTCCAAGCAATTCTGCAAGAGGCCAGTTTTGGCTTGGGAAAGGAATGACTTTGTTCAATATCACTAGCCATAACCCCAGGTTCCAACATACTCTAGTTAAAGTGCAGACTCCTTTCTAAGATCCCCCCCCTCTCTCTTTACTATTTAGATTTTTAAAAATGTGTTCCAATTAGTGATACATGACAGTAGAAAGCATCTTGACACATCATACATATATGGAGTATAATTTTTCATTCTTCTGGTTGTACATGATGTAAAATCACACTGGTCATGTAGTCATGAATGTACAGAAATAATGCCTCATTCATACTACTATCCTTCCATCCCCTATACCTCCTCCCCTCCCTTCACTTCCCTCTATCTAATGTAAAGCAACTCTATTCTTCTCTAACACCACCCCTGCTTAACCTTTTTGTGAATTAGTATCTGCATATCAGAGAAAACACTCAGCCTTTGGTTTGGGGGGATTGGCTTATTTTGCTTGGCATGGTATTCTCCAGCTCCATCCATTTACTGGCAAATAGCATCATTTCATTCTTCTTTAAGGCTGAATAATATTCACGGTGTGTATATATACCATATTTTCTTTATCCATTCATTTGCTGAAGGATACCTAGGTTGGTTCCATAGTTTAACAATTGTGTGTTGAGCTATTATAAATATTGAGGTGGCTGTGGTGTCACTGTAGTATGCTGATTTTTAAGTCCTTTGGGTATAAACCAAGGAGTGGGATAGCTGGGTCAAATGGTCTTTGAAGGACAGTATAATACTGTGGATAAGAGTGCTTACTAAGAGCGGGGTCTGAAGCTGGGTGCCCTGGCATGTACTTATACTCCCTGCTACTCAGGAGGCTTAGGCAGAAGGATCACTTGAGTGCAAAACTTGAGGTGGCTTGGACAATATAGTGGTACAACATTTAAAAAAAATAAATAAAGGTAGGACTGACTTTGGACAAGTTCTTAAACCTCACAAAACCTCATTTGTCTCCAACTGAAAAGAGAGTGATGGTAACATTTTCCTCACCAAATTCTTATAAGTATTAAATATTGTATATATACATATATTCTGTATACAGTGAAGCTCTATAAGACTGTTAGGAAATCGGGGTTTTTATGCAAAACCAGTAATGGTAAAGGAACTCTCACTTCTTCTCCTACAGGGCAGATAACCTAATATCATTGCAATCCTACCAAGCGTGTAGCCTGGCATAGAGTAGGAACTCCAAAAATTAAATCTAGTACTGTAGTCTGGTTCTGGTCTACCTCTCTATCCTCTCCCCACCCATCTCTACCTTTCAGTTTCACCAAACTGTCTTATCTCCTTTCCACTTCATACCCACCTGTACATCTTCTCACCTTCTGATAGCTATAGCAGAAACTGGCTACTGCTAGTAGTACCCAAGACTACATTTCCCAGCTTCCCTTGCAGTTGGAGGTGGCCATCTGAACAAGCTGTAACCAATGGAAAAGGAACAAGAGTGATAGATGCTGCTTCCCAGCCTGCTCCAGCAAACCTCCCACGTGCTCTACTTCTTGCTTTTTCTGCTCCCATGGAACACAGCAATGTTAGGGCCCCATGCTAAGAGGACAGACCATAGATGGAAAAAACCTGGGTCCCTGACTTAAAGCAACACAGAGCATACTACCTTGATCTGGTGTTCTATTAGTGAGAAATAAACTTGTGTTGTACTTAGACCTTTATTTATCACTCAGTTTATTTATAATAACAACATGCTCCCAAGAGCCTTAGGCTCCCTTCCTCTGCCTCCATCAAAACTTGCATCACGTTCCAATTAAGTATCTGTTTCCCCAACTTGTCTGAAGGCACAGGGAAAGCACTCAATAAACGTGTGCTGAGAGAATGGTGATGAGGGAAATTATTTTGTTTTCTTTATTCTGCAGCTGAAGAAAGGAAAAGGTATCTCAGAAAAGCACACAGCAAAGACTGTGACCTTCTGTTCCCATCTCTGCCATCCGTCCAGCAGCGGCTCTGTAGTCTCCGAGGCTTTTTCCAAGTTCCCACATTCTCTTATCCCAACTCACATTTGTTAATCTCCACACACAGGAGGATGTGAAGGTGTAACACACAGCCAGCATTGGTGAAACAAGGAATACACGAAGGCTAACACTGACTAATGCTACTGCTCTTATGTTCTGGCATCTCTTTGTTTATTTTTGTTTGGTTTTCAGATGGAGGTGAAATCTCATAAAATTTACCATTTTAAAGTGAAATAATCAATAGCATTTAGTGCATTCACAATGTTGTGCAACCAATAGTACTATGTACTTCCAAGCCATTTTCATTATCCCCAAATAAAACTTTATACCTATTAAATAGCCACTTCCAATTCTCTCAGCCCCTGGAGACTACCAATCTGCTTTCTGTTTATAGATTAATTCTGAATATTTAGTGTAAGTGGAATTGTACAATACATAGCCCGTTGTGTCTGGCTTCTTTCACTTAGCATAGTGGTTTGGAGGTTCAACCATGTTGGTAACATAATATCATTATTTCCTTCCTTCTTATAACTGAGTGATATTTCATTATATATTTTTACCACAATTTGTGTATCCATTCATTCATTGATGGACTCAGGCATCTTTTTTTTTTTTCTTTTTTTCCAGAATCAGATCCAGGGCCTCTCACACATGCCAGATAAGTGCTCCACCACTGAGCTATACCCTAGACCATCATTTTAAACACTTGAGATATATTAACTAATTTAATTCTCACTACAAAGACAGATGATGGATTCTTATTGATCCCACACTAATAGAAGAGGAAACAGAGACACAAGTAACAGGCACAACTAACATTTTGTTATTAAGCAGAATAGTTGCAACCCAGGCAGTCTAGTTCCAGAGGCCTTGCTCATAACCATGACACCCTGCTGCCTCTCAGAGACACAACCCGACCCCACCCCCCAGCATATTATGGGAGCTAAGCTGTCCAGTCAAGATGTCAGTGTTGTGAATTTCATAGAAGGGGAGATCCCTTGGGCTGTAGTCCCTAAGGAGTTTTCCTGGAGGAGTAGGACTGTGTAAGGTTTAACTTCCAGTAGGTGAGGATGATGTAACTAACTCCCTCTGGACACAGGGTGTTTAATAAAACTGGCTCTGGTGCTAGTGATGAGGTCAGTCCAAGGCTCCTGGAGGAGAAATTTCTTGCCCTTGCCTGCACATTACAATGCTCTCTGGGCAGAGTTCTGGACTGAGGTGTTTTTTTTTTTTTCTTATTTTTCTTCCAAATGCATTAGAAACCTGAGCAAGAGAAGCTGGCTGTATCCTTTTGTCTGGTTAAAGGGTGAGACATTTCCATCCTTTCTCTAGGCATCTTTGGAAAACTCCCCAAGAAGTAAAGAATATCAGTAAAATTTACTATTGGAGAGGAAAGGGGAGCCTGTTCCAAGAACAATGAAACAAGGGCTAGAGGATGGGACTTAAATATTGAGTTTTTCTTCTTCTTTCCAGCTTTCTTTCTATAGATTAGAGGCTCAGGACACTTTGTTCTATTTGTACGTCCACGAGGAATTTCTGAAATCAACACGCATGGATCCTAAGGAATCCAAGAGGCTGGAAAATAGTAGCAAGCCTTTGGCAAGGCTACTGAGGACCATCCCTGCAACCTGTCATCTCAGGCCCAAGGGTATGTGGAGCCTCAGTAGCCACACATTACATCCAGCTTTTCTTTGTCTTGATTAAATTCAAAGATTCTCATTGCAGTTTGAGGATTTAGATACCCTTGCAACTGAGCTCCTGGGAAACTTTATGGTTAGGTCTGGGCTGAGTCTGTCAGTAGTCAATTTTTGTGAAGTTGAGGGTAGATGATCTGGAGGATGAACAGGCATGGATAGTCTAGTTCCAGCACAGGAGTGCTGTCTAGAGCACTTTTGTTAGAAGACACGGCCAAGCTTGACATATGATGTGGAGTGAGTGAGTGTGTGTGTGCATGTATGTCTATGTTTAGACAGACATCCTGGAGCACATAAACATTTCCTTTCATGTTCGAATGAACTTTATAGATTACAAGCACATTGACATACTGTTAGAGTCTGTAAACAAGTCAGGATGGTGCCTGGCATTTTGCCAGGGGGAATGGTTTGTGAGGTGGCGCCAGCGAGCCATTAAGTGTGGAGATTTCTTATTGGTTGACTGCTGTATCTAGTTTATGTTAATTAAGATAAGCTGTGTGGAATGTATATGTACCCCTCCTGTCCTACAATAAACGGCTCCCACTCCTGCTGTATCAATGTACACAGATGCTCGTCACCCCCCCCCCCCCCAGTTATTTTGCTGCAGCTGGACTGCAGCAACATACTTTCTGCGCAGTAATTGAAAGGAGGCAGGGCAAACACTCTTAAACCTAATTTACAAAAGGGGCAAATGAGGCCCTATTAAGTGACTTTCCCCAGGTCACACAAAGAATGAGTGGCAGAGCTCCCAAGCCTGTGCGCTCTCCTTCATGACAGGCATGGCTTCTCTTTGGGATGGGTGGGCCCTGTGCACAGCACATTTCCCCTTCATTGATGTATCTTGAAAATTTCAGCCACTCAGCTATCGCTCAGGTGGGTGAGGGGGAAACATGTTTGTATCAGTTAAGGTGGTAAACGATTAGGTTCCCTCAGCTCCTTTCCTAGTTTTCAGACAGCTGCCTTCATTGTCCTCCCATGGTGGGAAGAGGACAAAGGGAGTTTGCTGTTCTTACTAAATCCATCATGAAAGCCCTACCTTTATGACCTCATTTAGCCCTAGTTACCTACCCAAGACCCATCTCCAAATCCATGACACTGGGGTTTAGGGCTTCAACTTATGGGGACTCAACTATTCAGTCTATAATATAAGTGGAGACCCGTCTTTCTCACTACTGATAGCAGCCACTGAGACAGCAGAATGATCTTGTTGTCACTCAATGCCCTGCACCCTTCATTGTCCTTTTGGAAGGAGGACAAAACTGGGAGAGTAGGAGCGTATTAAGTAGTGTTGTCGTGAGGTGGTGCATGCATGTAATCCCAGTTATTAGGGAAGCAGGAGGATAGCCTCAGAAACTTAGTAAGACCCTGTCTTAAGAAATTAAAGAAAGAGGTTGGGGTTGTAGCTCAGCAATACAGCATTTGCCTAGCATATGTGAGGCACTGGGTTCAATTCTCAGCACTATATAAAAATAAATAAATAAAATAAAGATCCATTGACAACTAAAAAAATATTTAAAATAAAATAAAATAAAGGGCTGGGGATATAGCTCAGTGGTAGAGCATCCCTGGGTTCAATCCCCAGTACAGAGAAAAAAAAAAAAAAGTAGAGTTGCTGGATTTAGAAACAGAAATATAAAATGCCAAGTTAATTTTGAATTTCAGATAAACAATAAATAATTTTTCAAATAAGTATAAACAATGAAGAAATTTTAGCATAAGTATATTCCAAACTAATCATGGGACATACTTATACTAAAAATTATTTTTCTGAAATTCAAATTAACTGGGCATCCTGTATTTCTATCTGATTACCCTAAAAGGGAAGGTACAAAAACTCCCCAGATAAGTCCGTGGATTCTAGGGGAGACTATTACAGGCCCTGAACTGAAGTTCTCTTTATATGTTTAATTTAAAAAACAAAACAAAACTTTCTTCCTTCCTTCCATTTCCTTCCTCCCTCCCTCCTTTCTTCTTTTATCCAGCTTTAAAATATATGTAACATAAAATTTAACATTCTAAACTATTTTCTTTTCTTTTTCTTCTTCTTTTTTGTTTTTTCAGAGCTGTGGATGGCACGCAGGGCCTCAGGCAAGCTAAATAAGCGCTTTACCATTGAGTTATATCCTCAGCCCCTTATCATTTTTAAGTGTACAGTTTAGTGGCACTGAGCACATTCGCACTGTTGTGCAATCATCATCAACATCCATCTCCGAAACTTTTTCATCATCCCAAACTGAAACTGCACCCATTAACCACTAACTGCCTATCCCGTCTTCCTCATCCCTGGGAATCACTATTCTCTGTCTCTAGGAATTTGACTGGTGCAGGTACCTCATATAAGTCAAATCAGACAATATCTGTCCTTTTGTGTCTGGCTTCTATATTTAATTTTAAAACGGGTTTGGGCACTAAGGAAAATCAGGGTGTGCTACCAGACTGACTAAAGCAGGCATGTTGGTTGGGCCGGCGCTGGGTGTCCTGCACCAGGACACACACAAGGCGAGGCCTGCCTGGCGCTCTGAACTCGAGATGTCTGCCGCGCGGACGTTGGGAAGCTCCAAGCCGAGGCGGTGGATTCCGTGCTGGGGCCGCGCCACCTCCAGCCCGGGAGTGCGGCGGGAAGGCGGAGCTGGTGCGTGCGAGCGACGGCGCTAGGACCCCGCGGCGCGCGCCGAGCGGAAGAGGAGCGCGGCGGGCGGTGGCGGCGGCGGCGCGCAGGTGAGGGGCGCGGGCTGTGGGCTCGCGGGCTGGCGGCGGGGCGGAGGAGGGGACGTGAAGGCTTGGAGGAGGGCTGCGGGAGGGCCGGGCCACGGGCACCGGAGGAGCCCGTGGCCCTGCGTGGGGCGAGCGAGCGGCGGCGGGACTGCAGGCCCCGCGCTGGGCTCCTGCCGCCCTCGGGGCGCTTCGGGACCCCCGGGACGCGCGCCGCGCCCCCTGGCCCAGCCCGGTCGCTTCCTGCCCTCGCCGGAGGCCGAGGCCCGCCGTGGACCGGGACCGGGCCGGGTGGGGCTCCGTGGGTCCCAGGCTCCGCTGCCTCCCGGCCGCCGGCCCCAGGACCCTCACGCTCCGCCCGGCCCCGGGGTGCTGGGGACGAGCCGCTCGGAACCGTGACACAGTTCCTGGCGCTGGGCCAGCCCTGTAGTTGGCCCCGGTCCTGCTCGGACCGCGCCTGTTTCCTGATCGCCTGGTGCAGAGCTGTTTAACTGAGGGATAGATCCTGGGAGAGGATGGTTTGCAGGAGGGGTTCCGTGCTCCTCCGAAATTATAAACCGCAGTATCAAAGAGGCGTCGAGTGTGGGCTCATGTTTTGGGGAGAGACCTCGGTCTTTCCCAGACTCAGGTAGTGCGGTCCAATGGAAATATTAGGCGATACGCGACAAATGTCTACATTTCTGATTTGTCAACTTTAAAACATCTGGAGAATATCTTGGTGAACGAGGCATATAGATGCAAGGAAAACACCATTTTTAAAGAATGTTTATGGGTTTGTGGAATGTATTAAACAATAAAAAAATGAGTAAGTAGGAAATATCAAAGGCCTAGCATGAATTGCAGTCATCCATTAAGGAACCGAGGAGGAGTTAGGATTTCTAACAATAAAACTCCCCAATACAAGAAAATACTTGTGGTGAATTTTTCACCTTTTATTTTTCAACTAAGTCCCCCGTGACTTCTTAGCTATTTATTGTATTTTCCCATGTTTTCTATCTTTTTAAAATGATCACCACAGACTTTTCAAAACATAATTGCCAACGAACCTCTTTGTGCTTGAGTTTTCTCATATGTGTAAGTCCACAGTAACACATACCTCCAAAGTGTGTTGTGAAGTTATATGGTTGAAATGATTCAAAGTGACTAAGAAGTGTTTGTCACAGTGTGGCTTAGCCTCCCTAATGTCAAAAACATAACTAGTTTAGGTTTACATAGGACAAACTATCAAAATAAGGTGTCTTAATTTTTTTATGTGTTTTGGTACTGGGAATTGAACCCAGGGGCCCTTTACCACTGAGCTACATCCTGTCCTTATTTTCCCCCCATCCTGTCCTTTTTATTTTTTAATTTTTTATTTTGAGACAGGGTCTTGCCAAGTTGCTCAGGGGTCTTGCTTACTTTGCTGAGGCTGACCTTGAATTGGGGATCCTCCTGCCTCAGCCTCTCTAGTTGCTGGGATTACAGGTGTGTGCCATTATGCTGGGCAAGATAAGGTGTTTTAATTAGCACCAACACAGTCTTGGAACTCTAAAATTTGTGTTTTTATATAAAACAATAAAATGTACTGATAAGTAACAAGTTCTGCATTCTGACAACAGGTTCAGGTCTGGGCTTCATCATAAGCTAGCATTTTGATGCTGGAAAAAATGTTATTTGGTTTGTCCAACCCCATTTCCTTATCTGAAATTGGTGATGATGATATATTCACCAATACTAATAATTAAATAATTCTTTGATAGGATGTTCTCAAGTATATAGGTATTATTAGTTAAAAGTAATAATTATTCATAGTGTTATTAGTTAATAATAAAAATATTGCATATGAAAATTCTGTCTACTGAAAGAGTCAATAAAGATTATTTTCATGATAATCATTTAATAGCTACAGGATATAGGAGGAAGAGACAATAAAATGAAAATATTATGATTAATTTTAGTGCTTAGGCCAGAATTCATCCAAGGGTGTCTCTTTCTTGAAAAGAGGAACAGAGACTCATTTCTTTAGTTATACAGGACACAGAGGAAGGAAGGAAGATGCTAGCCACATGTGATATATTTTTTTTAAATTTTCAAAAAAATTGTTATTGGTGCATTCTAATTATACATAACAATTATCCATTTTGATATGTTCATACATGCACATAGCATAAATTAGTCTGTTTCATTCCCCCTTACCTGCCTCCCCTTCCCTTCTCCTATCCCCAATCCTATTTCTCTAGTAGTCTCACTTGTATTTTCATGAAGTCCCTTCTTTTTCCTTATTCCTCTCTAGTTCCACATATGAGAGAAAACATAACCTTGAGTCTGGCTTATCTCACTTAGCATTATGTTCCCCAGTTCCATCCATTTTCCTATGAATGCCATAATTTTGCTCTTCTTTATTGGCTGAGTCATACTCCATTGTTTCTGTGTACCACATTTTCTTTATCAGTTCATCTGTTGATGGATACCTAAGTTGGATCCATAACTTGACTGTTGTGAATTGTGCTGCTGTAAACATGTGTATGCATGTATTTTTGCTGTAGTATGCTGACCAAGGAATGGTAAAGCTGGGACTTATGGTGGTTCCATTCCCAGCCTTTTGAGGAACCTCCATACTGATTACCATAGTGGGCTGTGGTAATTTACAGTCCTACTGATAGTGTATAAAATGTTCCTTTTCTCCTGTATCCTTGTCAGCATTTATTTTTTGTATTCTTAATGAGTGTCATTCTCACTGCAGTGAGATGAAATCTCAGTGTAGTTTTGATTTGCATTTTTTTGATTGCTAAAGATGTTGAACATTTTTTCATATATTTGTTGACCATTTGTATTTCTTTTTTTTGAGCAGTATCAGTTTAGTCCATTTGTCCATTTATTGGGTTTGGGGGTTTTATTTTGTTTTTCTGGAGTTACGTTTTTTTTTTTTTTTTTCAGCTCTTTATATAGTCTGGTTGCTAATTCTCTGTCTGAAGAGTAGCAGCAAAGATTTTCCCCCATGCTGTAGGCTCTTTCTTCATGCTTTTATTTTCCTTTGCCATGCAGAAGCTTTTTAAATTAATGCTATCCCATTTATGAACTCCTGATTTTATTTCCTGAGCCCTATTGAGGAAGTCATTGCCTATGCCTGTATGTTGAAGTGTTGACCTTTTGTCTTTCTTTTTTAAAAAAAAATATTTATTTTTAAATTGTAATTGGACACAACACCTTTATTTTGTTTATTTATTTTTATGTGGTGCTGAGGATCAAACCCAGGGCCCCGCACATATTAGGCGAGCTCTCTACTGCTGAGCCACAACTTCAACACCCCCCCCCCCCCAATTTTCTTTCAACAGTTGCAAAGTAGAAACCTTAGGTCTAATTTCTAAGTCTTTGATCCACTTGTGTTTGACTTTTGTATGGGTGAGAATTAGGGATCAAGTTTCTTTCATTGTTGTACATATGGATATTCATTTTTTTTAAAGTAAAAAGAAATGGGTGATATTAGTAATATATTTTATTTAACCCAGTTTATCTAACATGGTCATTTCAGCATATAATCAATATAAAAATTAATGAGAGATTTTACATTCTTTTTCCTACTAAGTCTTTGAATTTCAGTGTGCATTTTATACTTACAATACATCTCAATTTGAACTATCTGCATTTCATGTGTTCAGTGGCTGGTGCCCACCATATTGAACAGCACCCATTTAACTTCTAGCTATGGTATTCACTGTTATTCACAAACTGGCCTCTTTTTATCATTTTTTTCCCTGTAACTTTCCCCAAAATGTTATATTCTAACCATGCAAAACCACTTATATTCCTCTAGATGCCATTGGTTAAGCTGTTTCTTTTACCTAGAATGTTTTTGAACCCTTTCTCTGGGCCTTGGTAGAGAGGTACAGATTTTGTCAACAGGCTTTTCTGGACTCCTCTCTTAGCTCTGTATTTATAGGTGAATTAGAGTGCTTATTGTAGGGGGTTTAGTTGTTTTTGAGGCTATCTCTCTGTCTAGTGCCTTTTTCATCTTTGTTGTGATCATGGCCTGCACTTAATAGCTGATCAGTAGATGTTTGCAGACAGAATGAGTAAACCGCTAACCAGCTGTATTCACTCTCTTAATTCTCCAACGGATGTGATACTTCCTTAGGAGATTTGTGCCTGTATTACTCTCTCGCACATGTGCGTGGGCAATCACACACACATCCAGATGTGGTAACTAACGAGGAATTCATCTCAAGACGTGCGCAAAAAGGATCTTCTTTCCCCCTCTTGATTTTATGGATGGGAGAACTGAGGAATAGAAAGTAAGTTAGGAAGGCCAGCTGATTTGCATCAGTATCAATATAAAGAAGGGGAGGGGAGGAGAGTTCTTGAAAGAGGTATGGTGGTTTCAGAGGATTGAGTCCCTTAGGTGGTTGGGGATCAGCTGGCTCCACTTGGTTGCTTGATAAAAGGGAAGGGAAGTGGGGAGTGAGGAGTAACTCTTGGGTCCTGATGAGTATTCAAGACAGGTTCAGGTCTAGGAAGCTGAGAATTTCTTTTCTGGAAGTGTGAGCGCCAAGGAGGAGCTCATTGCTGGAGAAAAGTTGAAGAGCAAAATGATCATCATCTCAGATCAGGAAAAATACTGACCTACAGAGGGTAGGAGAGAGCCAATAAGGCAAAAGGAAGAGCTCTGGAAACCAGCAGGCGGAGCCAAGGAGTCCTATTGGGACAAAGACTTCTCAGAGAGCAGTACCAGTTCTCAGTCTATAGAATGGAGACAGAAAGAATCAGAGATTCAGAGAGATTAGTCATGGTCAAACAGCATTTTAAGTTCAAATGAAGCCTTCTAGCCCTTCCTGCCATACTTACCCGCCCCACTCACACCTCTGTTGCAACCAAGGGCCCCAGTATGGTGCCTAAGAGAGCAGGTCTAGGGCGCCGTGCCAGGCCTGATTAATGTCTTCCTCACCGTCTTCCAGAGTGGGTCTGTGATTAAGCCTATTTATAGGGGCCTGGTGCCTTAATATTCTGCCTGGCATGTCTCTTGCCAATCAAATCAGTGCCGTCTGCAGTGTGATTGCTGCTTTAGTGGCACCAGGGAGCGGAGTTAATTAAACCCAATATAAATAGACTCTGCCCTCGCCTTGCAATTCGAAGGCGTGTTTTTCCTTCCTGTTCTCCACCCCCACATGCACCAACTTCCTTCTGGTCCCCTTAATGCTGGCCTGGGTGAGTAAAGCACTCTTATACCTAGAGTCACTGGCCACTGCCTAGAGTTTCTCAGGGGCCAAAGTGGGAAGAACCCAATTGTCCACATTCTTCCTGCTTTCCCAAAGTTGGGTGTCATTTGGCAGTCTATTCTAATGATCCCTGTCCCCCCTACCCCCTGCGCCTCCATATCTGCTTCCATGCTTTTTGTTTCTCTGCAGCCAGGGTTTCTTTGTGTTTATCCAAGAATGGGAGGTCAAACTGAGATAATGTATGTAAAGGGTGCTTTAGGAAGTCATGAAATGTCACACCTTTTCTGAACTGTTGTCCCTACCAGTTACCCAGTCCGTGGTACTGGCTTTTCCCTCCCTCATTCACTCAAAAGGCATCAGCAGAATTTCATCTCTGTGGAGCCTTAGCCTTTCACCAGATGTTCTTCACTCCTCCCCCTCCCTGCTCTTACACAGGTGGAACCTCAACATCACCTTGCCCTGTGGTGGTGGGTATGGGTGAGCATGGGGCTCTGGTCCTGATGATCTCGTTCCCACCCACAGGCACTATGACTCCTTTGAGGACCCAGCATTCCTTGGCAGGTCAGACGTACTCAGTGCCTCTCATCCAACCTGACCTGCGGCGAGAGGAAGCCATTCAACAGGTGGCAGATGCCCTGCAATACCTACAGAAAGTCTCTGGAGACATCTTTAGCAGGTAGGTACTTCCACTCTCCTCCACCTTGCCCCATGCAGGGCTGCCCCCTGTCTTGAGCAGTCTTTTCTCCAATGTCAAGGATACACACTCTTGGAGCAGACTGCTTAGTGATTCTGGGTCCTGGGTGGGGACACTGCTAGCTTCCTTGTGTGGAATGGGCTCAGAGCAGGAGCCCAGCTTGAAAGCTTTTCTCCTAAGTGCCTGAGAGCCCAGCACCTACTGTCCCCTGTGGCCCCTGTGTTTCTATAGATCCCTCAGGTCCCACTGGTAGCTCTGTACATTCTCCCACCCAGGGGCCCTGTTCACTTATTCCTGCTGCTAGCAAATATATACTCAGCATTCTAGTATGCAAGGCACTGTGCTCCTCTGTAGAGTCAGCAACAAGCAAACTAGTATCACTGTCCAACTAGAGTATGTACTATGGGGGGAGGGACACTTATATACAATCATGCCTCCCTTAATGACAGCTGGATGTTCTGAGGAATGTGTTGCTAGATGATCTCGTGGTCGTGTGAACATTGTTGTACACTACATAAATCTAAATGGAGTGGGTCAGAGTCTCCACGTGGCCTGTTCATATCATCAAGACACACAGTAAACATGAGATAGATGAGGCTGCCACTGGTGTAATTGGTACACTGTTTACAGGAAAGTTTTTTTTTTTTGGTGGTGCTGGGGATTGCACTCAGAGTCTTGTACATGCAAGGCAAGCATTCTACCAACTGAGCTATATCCCCAGCCCTTATGGTAAATTTTTATAGGTAGAAGAAGTATACTCTGAAATAATAGTGAAAAGGATTGTATGGTACATACATAACCTAGGAACAGTTGTTGATCATCATTATTGAGTATTATATACTATACACATTTGTATATGCTGTACTTTGACATGACTTGCTGCATGCTAGGTTTCTTTATACCAGCATCACCTCAGTCAAACATGGGCGTAGTGTGTTGTGCTATGGCACTGTTATGATGGCTGTGACATTACTAGGTGACAGGAATTTCTTAACTCCATTATGGGACCACCATTATATCTGTGGTCCTTTGTTGTCTGAAACACCATTATCTACTGCATGACTGTAATCAATTGCACAATCAGTTAATTACAGTTGTAATGTTTTTTTATAATGTTTACATTAGTCAGGCTCTGAGTGCACTCATATAGCCCTTGGTATACTTGAGATACTGTTATCTCCTTTTATAGGAAACTGAGGCACAGAAAGGCTAAGAGATTTGGCCAAGTGACAAAGCCAGAGTTCAAACTCAGGGGCTGGGTGGCTCCAGAGTCTGTGAGATTATTATTATTTGTGTGAAGGGAAATGAGTTGCTATGCAACTTGTAATGGGTAGCCTGACTTGGTCTACAGGGATCAGGATAGGTGTGAGGAAATAACATTTATGGTAAAATCTAGGGGTGGGAGATTAGGTCAGGAAGCAGTATATTCCAGAAAAAAAGAAGGGTATAAGTGGAAGTCCTGAGGTGGGAAGGACCTGAAAGGAGGCTGATATACCTAGAGCAAGAGGGGTTGGTGAGATGGGCAGGGCTTTTGAGATCATTGATGGTTTTGAACTTGTGTTAGTTACCTTTCCATTACTGTGACAAAATACCTGAGATAATCAACTTAAAGGAAGAAAAGTTTAAGGCTCCAAAGTTTTCAGTCCATGATCACTTGCCCACATTGCTTTGGGCCTGTGGTGAGGTGGTACATCATGGCAGAAGGTATGACAGAAGAAAGTTGTTAACCTCATGGTGCCAAAAGGCAAAGAGAGTGAGAGAGACAGGAACGAGTCTGGGACCAAATATTTTCTGAAGGGCACAACACACGGCCCTAATTTGCCCTAGGCCCTAACTTCCACTAGGACTTACTTTTAAAGTTTCCATTACTTTCCAATAACATCACAGGCTGGGGAATAAGCCTTCAACACATATCCTTTTGGGGGCACTTTCAAACCATAGCAGAGCTGAGAGAGCTGCAGCTTTCTGAATCTGTAGTGCTTATCTGGTGCAGACCCTGGCTACACTGATTTTTCATTCATTGTTTATTTAACATGATTGAATGGTGGGCTTGGATGTAGCTCAGTTGTAGAGAACTTGTGTAGCATGTGTGAGTCCCTGGGTTCAATCCCCAGTATCAAAAAATATAAATGAGTATAGCAATGGAGTTTGCTCGTTGCAGAGGCTCCAAGTTTTATCCAGAACACAGGTCTGGACTTTGGTTTAAGTCATGTGAGATGAGGCAGGCCTTCTGCCTGGGTGCCCACACTATGCTTCACATGGGAGGATCTTTTCTCTCACTCTGTCTGACTTAAGTTCCTTCATGGTCCAAATCATCCTGTTCCCCATCCCTGGTTGTATGCCAGACCTGGAACCCCTGCTCCTTCCCTGTGCAGTATTCTCTGCCTGCAACCATTCAAAGTCAGTCTCTTCCTGGAAGCCCTCCCCAGTAGGGGAGGAAATATTGTCTCCAGCTGGACTTGGTGTAAATCCCAGATTCTCTTGGCTCTTCTGCCCACTGACTCATCTGCCTACTGACTCATCTGCCTGCTCCAAGACTGTCCAGAATGTGACTGTAACAGGGGCAGGGTATTGATATGGTTAAGGGGATCACCTCTGGAGCAGAAAGCCTCTGCTCAAATTGGACTTCCTCATTTGCTTGCTTTGTAACCTTGAGCATGTTACTTAACCCCTGCAAGCCTCAGTTTTCTTTTCTATTATTTTAATAATGGCATCTTCTTTGTAAGCTTATTGTTGAGATTAAATGAATTAAAGCACATGAAGGGAGAAGCAGCGAATATTAGTTCTTATCTGTTAATACCATTTCTATGATGCCTTTCATCAACCTGCTGTCAGTGTTATAGGAAATGTTAGATGCCTTCTTTGTGCTTATTTTTATGCTAAATGTGCCCAAGGGACACATAAGTAACAGGACATAGGCCTTTAAGAACCATCAGCCCCAGATGATGGCCTTTCCATGCCCAGTGCTTGGAAAGGATGCCAGAACCAATTCCTAGATATCGTATCTCCTCACCAGGACTGTGACTGTAGGCTCTACATTCTGGAAGAGGAGTGTTGGGTTTTGGGCATATCTTCCTCCTGTATCCTGGTATTTGGCACCTTGTGCATGGCCAGCTGGGCAGGGGAGTGTGGAGTTGGTTGAGCATAGGTGCAGGCCCTCCACGTGGGAGGGTAGGGTGCTTCTCAGAGACCTGGACCGGTGTCTAGGCTCCCTCTCAGCCAGATTCCAGGTCACCTCATCAACCCCCATCACATACTAAAATGTACAGGCCATGGTGTCCTCAAGGAGCTTATAGTCTAGAATAGGAAAGCAAAGGGTTGGTTGTTTCTTAAGTGCCTGGCATGGACTGTGGGTTCCAGGGATCTAGAGAAGGGAAACAGAAAATCAGTGGCACATCTATCAATGAGAACTCCACAAACCTGCCTAAACAAAGAGTAACAAATTGGTAGAGCAGGCTTCAGAGTTGAAGAGCTTAAACGGTGACATCAGGACCTGGCTTTGCTTTCATTCCTCTTCAGCTTGCTTCTTTTGCGTTGGCTCCATTCTCAGACAGGTCTTTCTTTAGTGGTGGCAAGGGGATAACTGGTCGGGCCAGAGCTCCTACACTCAGAAAAGAATATTCCCTGCTGTGCCAGTACTTCCTCCAGATGTCACTCTTGCCTGTGTGGCCTGGCATGACTCTTAAGAGTTTCCCAGAATCATTGCTGGGGTGATAACACACTGATGGATTCAGACCTAGGTCACATGCATTGCCTGTGAGGCACAAGGACTGAGCTTTAGGGAGTGAGATTCCCTAAAGAAAATGGGGCTGTTACTTGCATAAGGAGGAAATAGATGTAGAAAGGAAAAGTACAGGGCCACTCCACATGGCCAGGGGAAGCCCCAGTAGATGGCCAGGAAGAGTCATAAGGAGGGTTATGGTTAGAAAGGTGGGTATACAGGTCATCTGGTGGAGTCTAGAAATGGGAACCACAGGCTTATTAGAAGCTTGAATGTGGCCTGGAACATAGTGTGTCATGGGCTCTGGAGGAGTTCAGCTTT
The DNA here is from genome assembly GCF_964194105.1 of Spermophilus citellus. Lineage (NCBI taxonomy): Eukaryota > Metazoa > Chordata > Mammalia > Rodentia > Sciuridae > Spermophilus > Spermophilus citellus. Next base: position 24,929,977 of record NC_138197.1, on the reverse strand, counting down.
TGTGCTGGGAGTGCATACATTGCTGCCTGCCCCACACATTCAGCTCCTTCAGTGCAGAACAAGGTGTAAAAATTCTCTGTTTTGTGTGTTTGTAGGGCTTGCGTTCCCTCTGGATCATGCATCTTTGGGAGCTTTGCCTCATGTTTCTGTACGTCCTCTGTGTGCTGCGGGAACACTTTCTGGCAGGAATGGGAGTGAGTAGGGCTATGAGTGGACAGTTGGATCAGGAAGGTAGGGCCAGTCTGTGGGGGTTCTCACAGCCGGGACAGACTTTGTGTGTGATTCAGGAGTCCCAGGGAACCCTGCAAGGTCCTTGTGCGGGAAGTGATGGGACAGAAGAGCTTTGGCACGGCTCTTCGGGCATCTGTGGACAAGTGGGTCAGGGTGGATTCCAGGGTGGATTGAGGTCAGGGCATGACCGGGATGAAGTTGTGGTCCAGCTAAGGTGCAGTGAAAACTGGAGAAGAGACATTTTAAAGGAAGCAGTGACAGATTTGATGACAGGCTGGGAACAGACAATGCAGGAAAGGAAGGAGTCAGTGTTGATTTTGGGGTGGGGATGGGGAGTGTGGACCCCTGTCCTTATCCACCTGCCCCTATCCTGCAGCAGTCCACAGGCTGGGGAAGTGGAATTGTGAACCCCAGCATAAAACTCACCCCTTAAACATGCTCCCTGCTCGGAAACCTCTTGCCAAGAAGAGATAGTGAGTATAGAAGAGACTCTCACCACTCCACTGTCCCCATCTCAGGCCCAGGCACAGCTTCTGGCCTCAGCAGAACCTGGGTAGGTTGTGCCAGTAGGTGAGTTCATGGCAAATTAGCATTCCAAGCTGGCCTCCTTCCTTCTGCTCTGCTGCAGTGGGGAGCCATGCGCGAATGACAAGCACTTCTCAGGCTCTCTCCAGCCATGCCCTGCAGATCCCCCTCCCCTCTCTCTGCCCATCTTCACCTGGAAAAGCCAAACCCCAGAATATCTGCCCAGAGATGTCACCTGCTTCACATAACTTAGATGATGTGGCAGGAGGGGTTGGATGGGGGGAATAAGAGCTGGACACATTCTGTGTGTGGACGTAGGGATGCTGTCCTCTCTCATTCCCGCCTGCCCCAGCCCAGAAGCAGTAGCACTGTGTAGCTCCTTCCTCCTGGGAAAGGGTTCATTTTCTCCACCAAACTTCCCCTCCATCCTTTCTTCCTTTCTTCCTTCTCGCCTTTTCTCTCTCGCTCTCCTTTTCACCTTCCCATCCTTTCCCCTTGTCTGTGCTCCCCCTTCTTCTTGGCACCTGGTGGCCCCCAGGGTTACAAAGCATTCAGTCAGCTGCCTGAATAATTAGCAGATCATTGTTAATTATCCCAGACTGTGGAGAAGACTCTGGTGGGAGCCCAAGCTCAGCGCTGCTTCCCCAAGGCTGGGAAGAGGCAGGGGAGGGGCAGCTATTCCAGTGGCAGTGGGTGCTCTTTCATGGAAGCCTCTAGGGCCTGCCACCCAGAGTGTGACAGGCTATAGCATTGGTGGGGGCCTTCCTGGCTTCATAGGAAATATTCCCATAGGGAATGGGGGTCGTCTTTGGAGGTGGGGACAGGAAGTCCACGTACTGTCCTGCCCTCCCACTCTCACAAGGGAGGGGAGAGCAGTCCCTGGGTGCTTCCTTTAGAGCTTCATGCTTCACCAGAGGAATTGCATGCCCTGACACCTATCCTGTGTGGTGTTCTCTTGCAAAGAGACTGTTTCCTTTGCCCGGAGTTTCCTTCTTCATTTCTGCTTCAGATACTTCCAAGAAACTTCCCCAATCCCACCCCCGTCCACCATGTGGGAGTGTGCACTTTCCTGTGTGTGCCTATAGAGTCTCCTCTCCTAGCCTGTGTGATCCAAGTACTCGAGGTGTGTCAGCTGCCACAGGAGCGCTGTCCAGGAGCCACAGTCATTCCATGATATACAAATTACAATTCAAATTTTTTGGCTAAAGAAGCCAAGGCACGGGCTGGGGATGTGGCTCAAGCAGTAGCGAGCTCGCCTGGCATGCGTGTGGCCTGGGTTCGATCTCAGCACTATATACAAATAAAGATGTGTCCGCCGAAAACTAAAGAAATAAATATTAAAATTCTCTCTCTCTCTCTCTCTCAAAGAAAAAAAAAAAAGAAAGAAAGAAGCCAAGGCACATACCAAGAAGTGACTTGCCCAAGGTCACTCTGCTTCTAAACAGATGTGCAGTCCCAGTCCATGGGACATTGTGGTTATGTAGTTATTGATGTCCCTTTTTTTCCTCCCTGATAGACCTGAATCACCTTGAGGCCAGATGTGTGTTGTCTGATTCATCTCTCCCCGCAGTCCCCAGCAGTGTGTTTTTCAAACAGAACACCCTCAGATTGTTTGTTGAACAGTGAGGGGTGGGGAGGGAAAGAAAAGAGGGCGATGTTTGGAGATGCCACCCTCCAGTGCTGGTGGAGGAGGGTGGACGAGTTGTGAGGCCCAAGTGCTGGGACATATTGAGTGAGCTGGTTCCATTCCCACCCCTGGCAGAGGCAGCCTTCTCTGCCAGTGCCTGGGCACATGCGCTGCAGGTTCAGCAATGAGCCTGGAAACTAACCTGCCTTTAGTAGACTACCAAGCCAAGAGGGTCTATTGCCCTCACGCCACTGTTCCACCTTTGGCCCCTTGGGAGGGCACTGTTAATCAACATCCCAGCCCCATTGTGGCCTAACAGCCCTTCCTAACACATCCTTCCAGACCATCCCTACCAGTCAACTGAGGGGGCACATGAACAGTAAGCTCTTTGTCAGCCTAGGTCTGTACGCTCCCTCAGCGTCATGGTGTATGATCTTAAGAAATGAGACTACTGGAGGCTTCACTTAGACCTATAGGTTCTTAGATGAGAAAAGAACCCCAGATACCATGTCTTCCATCCCCCACCCTGAGGTAGGACTCTTGCTTGGTGCATCTCTGACAGGCAGTCATCCATCTGGAATCTGATGGTCTTGCAAAGCTATGCAGCTCTTCACTAGAAAATTCTTTTTTGTAGAACCAAAATGTGCTTCTTTGTAACCCCACTCACTGGTCCTAATGTAGCTGTCTAGATCTGATCACTTTTCCACCTAACAGCCCTTTTGATATATTTGATATTTGAAGGGAATTATCATCTTCTCGAAGTCGTCTCATCTTCAGCCAGAACATCCTTCAGTTGTCTTCCTATGACATGAATTTCTCACTCATCAGCCTCCTTTGTACGATTGGTCGTTTGTCACATTCTCTTTACCACTTGTAACATGTCAGACTCTGCCCCAGATGCTAGAGACAATGAAGAAGACAGGCTTTATAGTCTAGAAGGGAGTTCAGAGCCCAATTTGAAGGGGATGCATTGGTGGCTGAAACTGGTGCTGGCATGAAGCAGCTCTCCTTAATCCAGGGCTCTGCTTTCTCCTGTGCCTCTGAGAAGGGTGTATGAGAAGGGTGTACGTTCCCTGCTTATTGAAAGGACAGGGGAGGGCAAGAGAGGGATCACTGAGATCTCACTCACTTTCTAAGCTGCTTAATGTGCTTTTAGCTCCTACTGAGCTTTTAGTGAACTAAAACCTCCAGGTCTTTCTTCCCTGAACTGCTGCTTAACCACGTTCCCTCTGCCTTCTGTATTTGTGTACTTGATTTTTTAGACCTAAATGCTGGGCTTCACATTTATTTTTTGTAAGGGGGATCTTGTTGATTGTAGTCCATCCTCTAGCCTTTCAAGATGGAGTCCTAATACCACTGTGCCTCTTGACCTTCCTCTATATGATGTGCCCAGTTTTCTAATCAAGTGTTGAATGAATGGGACAGGGCCCTGTCACAGACCCGTGTAAAAGGCCAAGGTCATTCCCTTCTTTTGGTGTGCCTTTTGGGTGCTGCTGTTCATCTGGTTGTGATCTTTCTTCTATGTCTTCTCCTCCAGCCCCCATAGCTTCATCTTGTCCATTGGATTTGGTTAGAAACTCAAAATCCTTTATGATTGAAGATGGCACCATTTTGAAAGTTTTCCCCTCTCTAAAACCTTTCCAAAGAAAGAAATGTGATGGATTTTCATTCTTTAACACACACTAGCCCCTAGGACTTGCCTCTTCCTTCTCTAAGTGCTTACAGACCCTCTCTTTAATAACACATTGCAGAAATTTGCCAGGCCTTGTTGTGGAACTTTATGTTGACAGCCTTGAGATATCAGTCCTCCTCTCTTTGATGACAGAATTAGAACAGAGTAACTATTGTCCATCTCCCATTCTCATGCCCTTCCTGCTGTCCCATGAACTCTGAGTAGAGCTGTTAGCTAACCCCTAGGACTGTTTCAGCAGAATGTGGCTGCGTGGGGGACTGGAGAGAAGTGAAGCATCTCGTGTTTGAGCACTCATTACAGTAGGTGAAGACCTCTCCCTGCAGAAGATGGACCCACTGGGTCAGGTGGTTCTGCTGGGAGGAGACAGCTTCCTCCCTTTCTCTTTCTCTTCTGCCACCATCCACAGACCTGTTAAGGGGAAGAAGCAGCTTTGGAACCTGTGCATGCCTCAGTTCCCCCGCCTCTATCTCCTCACCAAGTCCTGCACGTGCAAGCCAGGTGCGGTTGGGACTGACTCACCAGGACATGGAGACCATGGATTTTGGGGTGCTAAGACCTTCTAGAGCTGGTGGGGTGGTTGAGGAGGTTTTTGCCAGATTCCTGACTATTCCATCTTTTATGGAAATCCTTCTGCCACCCCATTTCCTCTTCCTACCTTTTCTATGAACTAAACTTGGCCTCTGCTTCCTTATTCCCTATGCCTCAGACATTTGCTTGCTGTCATGAGGCAGTTGCTCAGAGGACCTCTGTGAACGTGCAATGTGGGCAGGGGCTAGTTTTATTGGCGGTAGGGGAGCTGGAGAAGTGACTGGGAGGATATTGTGGCACATGAATCAGACATAACTTCAAAGAGCACAAAGAGTTGCCATGGCCCAACAGTATGGAAACACACAAAGGAGGCTCACACACATTGAGTGTGAGTTAGAAGAAGCCTCCATCATGTGAGAACCGTACAGTGGGTGCCTCCAAATGCCAGACACTGTTTTAGGCACAGCAAGGAACAAACAAAGGCCTGACCTCTATCTAGAGCACACACAAGCAAGCGATGCATGGTGCCCAGAAGTGCTGTGGGGAGAAGCATTGCAGGCTGGGGGCAGAAAGTACAGGTGCGCTTCAAAGATTCTGTGGGCAAGGAGGGGACTCTGAAGTAAAGGAGCTAGCCATGTACATGTCTGTAGAAATGACATTCTGATGCAAAGGCCATGATAGGAGAATGTGTTTGGCACATAGGGAATAGCAGGGTGGCTGGTGCATGAAGTCCACAACACATCTGGGGGAGGGTGGAAAAGGTGAGCAGCCTGGCCACCTGGAGACTTGTAAGCTATGATCAGGATTTAGGATTTACTCTGTGAGTCATTGTTCATTTGTAGAGGCGGTCCTTCAACAGGCCTGGAGTTTGAATGTAGATGATGGCCCATAGGACCGGGCTTACCCTTCACTTAGTCTCACCCAACTCTAGTTTCCTCCTTGGGAGAGGCCAGTAGTCTGTTGACATCATGTGCCCACGAGGGATAGGTACAAATGCTCTGCCAGCTGTAACTATACATATGTGTAGGTAATCACAATGGTCTTTCCGTATACCCTGCTTGAGACTGTAAACTCCTGGAGGCAGGGACTGTGTCCCTTCATATGGCATGTGCAGGTGCCATCTGGGGCCAGGTTGCTACTCTTCCCTACCCAGGGCTCCAAAGAACTTAGTGCCATTAATGTGTAGACCCCTCAGGTTGGTCTCCTGGTAGAGACCATCTGGACAGGGCAACATCAGCTCTGATGGTCAGGTGACACTGTTTGAAGAATTCATGCAAAGTCTGCTATTGACAGCAGGAGGTGCAGGGCTGGGAGTAACCCCAGCTCTCTCATCTTTTCTGTGGCAGGATCTCCCAGCGGGTAGAGCTGAGCCGGAGCCAGCTGCAGGCCATTGGGGAGAGGGTCTCCTTGGCCCAGGCCAAGATCAAGAAGATCAAGGGCAGCAAGAAGGCCATCAAGGTAGCCTGTGGGGCCCTGTGGTCTGTAGCTGGTGTGCAGTCCTTCCATCTTTCCATGCCCCTGCTGTCCTCCTGCCCAGGGTCATCTCTCCATGCCTCCCACTAACCAACCCTAGGCTCTCTGGAGCTTCTCAGGTCTCTTAGCCATATCCTGGTTCCCACAGGTATTCTCCAGTGCCAAGTACCCAGCCCCAGAGCGTCTGCAGGAATACGGCTCCATCTTTACTGGGGCACAGGACCCTGGTCTGCAGAGACGGCCTCGCCACAGGATCCAGAGCAAGCACCGCCCCTTGGATGAGCGGGCCCTGCAGGTCTGGTGGCCACACTCATCACACCCTAATGCCATGAACGCTGATGGGGAAGCTGAGGAATCTGTCTCCTGAGAAGATTCTGACTGGGATGGAGGTGGGGGTCAGTATAGCTTGGTGCTAAAACCCACTATCCATCCCTGTCACTCACACCAGGAGAAGCTGAAATACTTTCCTGTCTGTGTGAACACCAAGCCAGAGCCCGAGGATGAAGCTGAGGAAGGTCTTGGGGGTCTTCCAAGCAACATCAGCTCTGTCAGCTCCTTGCTGCTCTTCAACACTACTGAGAACTTGTATGGCCAGAGGGCGGGGCTGCAGAGTTGTGGGTGGGAGGGAGGCTGGGCTTAGCAGCAGTTCCAGGGACATGGCTCTGGTGCAGCAGTCCAGAGCTGACAGCTTGTTTTTTTTCTGGTTTGGTTCAGTTTGGTTTATAAGGCCTGAGAACCCACAACAGACTGCATCCTATGATGCCTTGGGAGAGGTGGTCAGGAACCCAGGCCTGCCTGATGCCACCCATCCCACCCTGTAGGTACAAGAAGTATGTCTTCCTGGACCCCCTGGCTGGTGCTGTAACAAAGACCCATGTGATGCTGGGGGCAGAGACGGAGGAGAAGCTATTTGATGCCCCTCTGTCCATCAGCAAGAGAGAGCAACTGGAGCAGCAGGTAGAGATGGAGGCAGTGTGGATGGGTGGGGTCTGTCAGCCCTGCCAGGGTGCTTCTCTAGACAAGGGCTCTACTATGCCCTTTGCCTACCTACCCAGCTGTGTGGGGTCTGCACTGGGTCACACTGGCTCTGCCTCCAGGTCTCACGGCAGGCCCTGTGTTCCCAGGTGGCTGTTGACCCTCATGAACCTCCACCCAATCCCACAGGTTCCAGAGAATTACTTCTATGTGCCAGACCTGGGCCAAGTACCCGAGATTGATGTGCCATCCTACCTGCCTGACCTGCCTGGCATTGCTGATGACCTTATGTACAGTGCTGACTTGGGGCCAGGCATTGCTCCCTCTGCCCCCGGTGCCATTCCAGAACTGCCCACCTTTCCTACAGAGATTGCAGAGCCTTTCAAGGCCGGTGAGCTGGGAGCTAGTGTGGGAATTGGCCCAGGGAGCTCCCCTGTTTGGACTCTTTCATCCTAGGCATTCACACACTTTCATTCTAGACCTAGAAGATGGGGTGCTGACAGCACCCCCACCACCACCGCCGCCCCCACCGCCACCCCCAGCTCCTATGGTGCTGGCCAGCGCCCCTCCACCCCCACCTTCACCCCAGACTGTGGCCTCCATCAGCCAAGGTGCTAGGGAGGACGACAACAGCAGCAGCGCACCTCCTTCAGGTAGGGTGGTGCCGGGTGGACTCAGTCCTTGGAGGCACCTTCAACTGTCCAGTTTCCAGATCTCTGAAAGGATCAAGTAGTCATTATTCCTAGATTTGCAGAATAGTTCTCATTTCAAATATTTTTTTCCACTAGGTTCATAAAATAGTGGTTTTCAAATTGTTGAGCTTTGGAATCTTTAGAGGGAACCTAGAAAATAGGGCTCTGTGTCTCCCACTCCCAGTGAAGCCAATGAAGAAGTCTATTAAAAAAATTGAGAACACAGAATTTATTTTAATATTGTATCTCCCAGTCTATTTCCAGCCTCCAGAAGGGGAACAAAAATCCTTTTTTTCCATGTGTCAAGATGGGACACTTATCAGCACATCAGTGATTCATAGGGCCCACTTTTGCAGGGTGGCAGCTAAATGGGATGGTGGAGAGGGACCAGGGATACCTGGACACAAAACTGCAGCCTGTTGGCTACAGTTCAGGCCCTGCACAGTCCCAGAAGCCGCTGTTTCACCATCTGGCTTCCTCAGGAGAGGTGCCCTCCCCCATAGTCAGGCTCTGGAGGCTGTTCCTCCCAGCCCTGCCTGAGCAGCCTTTCCTCCTTATGCCCATCCCACCTCCCAGTTCCAGTCCAGGGAGCTCCCAAGGAAGTGGTTGACCCCTCCAGTGGCCGGGCCACTCTGCTGGAGTCCATCCGCCAAGCTGGGGGCATCGGCAAGGCCAAGCTGCGCAGTGTTAAAGAGCGCAAGCTGGAGAAGAAAAAACAGAAGGAGCAGGAACAAGGTGAGGGGACCCTTGGTCCACTGCAGGAAGACTCCAAACAAAAGGTCACCTGCCCCTCCATCTCCCACGAGTCCCCACAGTGTTCTGCCCAGCCACACCACCCCAAGCTTTTCCTCCAGGTATTCACTGGAAGCCCCAGTGGATATCCTCACGTGGGCCAGGCACTCCTTAGTAGAGCCTTCCCCTCTAAGCTCACCCAACTCAACCACAAAGGAGAATCTTGGTCCAGAGACATTTAAGGAAATGGTCAGGGACCCAAAAGACTGAAGATTTGGGGGGTTAGCTCAGTCCTACTTTGTTTCAGGCTTGTCTGCTGTGAATCCCAACTTGGCATCATGCATTACCTTGGCATAAAGCAGCAGGGCCCTGGGTTTGTGTCCCAGTCTGCTTCTGACCTGCCTGGTAACCACAGGCAAATTGCTTAACCACTCTGGGCCTTGTCCTCTTTGTGAGAACTAAAATGTTAACTACTTTGTTAATGCCACTGCAGGATCCACAGAGACCAAAGCTCCAAGAGTCTGTGGTGAACGTGAGGCTGGGGAGCAGGCTGGGGAGTGTTGTAGAGGTGGGATGAGCAAGCCAAGAGTGTGAGGCTGCACCTAGAGATGTCCTATTTGGCCCATTTGCACTCCCTCACCATGGCTTCCCCATTGCAGTGAGAGCCACGAGCCAGGGTGGAGACCTGATGTCGGATCTCTTCAACAAGCTGGTCCTGAGGCGTAAAGGTAGGAGGCAGGGTGCCCTGCCTTTCGGCCTTGAGACATTTTGTATTATATGTAATCCTGTGTGTGTCTTCCTATTCTTAAATCTCCCAAGGGCTGGGTAAACTAGTGCCCTGACCAACCTCCCTAACTAGTCTTTTCCTTCCCAGGTATCTCCGGGAAGGGACCTGGGACTGGAGCCAGTGAGGGACCAGGAGGAGCCTTTGCGCGAATGTCAGACTCCATCCCCCCTCTGCCACCCCCACAGCAGCCACCAGGAGAGGAAGACGAGGATGACTGGGAGTCTTAGGTGGCTCCTCCCTCCCTAAACCCTTACTGTTGCCTTCTTGGAAACATCCAGGAGCAGCTCCTGGGCCTACCATCCTCTCAGCCTAAGGATCTCAGCTGGGATAGTGGACAGTCCCAGATCTGCACCTAGACCCCCTGCACAGGGTGTATGTGTATGCCACCTGCTTGTGCCCTGCTCATGTGACTGTCTTACCCACCCTTTACCAGGGTGTTCGAACTTCTAAAGATCTTTGAGAAAACAGCAACATGAATCAATAAAGAAGGGTAATACAAGAATGGAGCTCAAGCCAGCAGTGCAATTTTAATTAAGGAATCATAGTTGTGCAGGGCATAGCTCTGTCCTTGGAGCCTGTCCCCTACCCTGGTGGTCTCCAGGTGATGGGGCAGGACTTTAACGATACTGAAGCCCCTTTCTCCAGGTAGGGGGTGTGGGAGCAGGGGCAGCTATTGTAGAGGGAGGGAGATTTTCCACAGGGGAAAAAAAAAGTGACAGTGTCTCTAAAAATAGTCATGCTGAGAGCCTAATGGCCCTTGGCATGATCACTGATGTCAGAGTAGGTGTCTTGGAGTTTGCTTGAGTGGCTGAGAGGGAGGGAGGTGCCGCTGACTTAAAGGAGGAACTGGAGCCAAGCCAGGGAGATAAAACCCTTGCAGAGACTGAGGGACAGGGGAGGGAACAGGGCTGCAGCTGGGAAGTGAGGCTGTAGGGAAAGGGGCTGGAAATGAACATCGTTAGCTGAGAGGGTGAAAGCACAGAGGCAAGATGGGCCTCACCTCTGAGAAGGTGGTGGCTGCCCACATAGCCTCCTACAAAGGCTGGGCAGGAAGCTGACCCTGGGCTGTGCCTAAGCATGGCTGGGATGGACCTACTATTTCTTGATGAACGAACCTGCTTCTGGCTTTTCTACGTAAGCTTGGATCCTGACAGCCCTAGTGGGCTGGTTTGAACACAATTCTACACATGGGTTCCACCTTAGGCCTAAGACTAAGGCCAAATGGGGGGAGGGGTGGGGGGAGGGGTGACGGGCGGTGACGGGCAGTGGTGCAGTCAGGAGGGGCCTGACTTCTCCCGATGAAACTGTGGAGACAAGAAAAAGCAGTAAGAAACTATATCTCAGGGAGGAGAGGCTCCCAGGGGAAGGAAAAGGCAGGCCTGACCTTCCGCATAGCAGCAAATGCAGGGCCAAAAGTGGCTTTGACCTCTACCCGGTCTCGAATCCAGGCTGGCAGCTTTGCCAGGGTAGAGGGGCGAGCATACCGCTGGTCCAGAAGCACTATGCTGGCGAAGTCCCTCTGATGCCTGATGGCTCTACCTGGGTAGGCACAAAGATTATGGCATTGAGTAAAACAACCTCCTGGACAGCCATGTGTTGTCCTCCCTTCCACAGCCCTCAAGCAAGAAAGGGCAGGTAAAATCCCTCGTTCCTGTCATATCCATCCATCTTTCCTAACTGCCTCGATGGCCAGGAGTAGTCCCAGGCTTACCTATGGATTGGTTGACAGCCTTCATACACAGATTCTCCACCAAAGCCTTCCCTGGGAGGGCCTGACCTGGGGCCCTAGGCTAGAAAGGATAGAGACAATCTGGGTCACTTCTCACCTCTTCTTGGAGCAAGGCCAAGAGGCTCTATGAGCCTAAACCAGCAGCTGGCCTAACAGGTGATGTCATGGAGAAAATCAAGAGGGTGGGCAGAATCATCCCAAACCTTTGGAGGAAACATCAGCATAGTGGAAAGTTGCACCCTAGGGCCTTGCTACCATAGCCCTAGGGGTGACACAGCTCTTCTCCAACCCTCTCATCCTCTGGAACATTGGAAGTACTCACAAGGGTCTGATCCAAGTAGGCCATCTTCTCTTGTAGCTCTGGAGACCTGATGTTGGGGTAGGGCATGCCGACCATCACCACACACCTGGTGGAGACACGAGTCAAGGCCTCCCTCACACCTCCCTCACATCTTTCGTAGCTTGCATTACCCCACCCAACACCTACTATCTGGAAAGCTCTAGCCCAGGCCAATGAATGGATCCTAATAAAGTTATGGTCTGCCTCATATTCCCCTTGCTCCAAGGGGGCCAAATCAGGGATACTATAATTCTAACATGCCCTGCCCCACAGTGGACACTGAATAGTCAGCCTGGGTGCAGACCCAGATGGCATCAGACCACAGGCAGGGGCCATTATCAATTCCAGCAGAGAAGAGGATCACTACTTACCGGCCCAGGTCATCAGAGAAGTTGATCCCTTCACTCATCTTTCCTCCGACCACAGAGAGAAGCAGGGCACCCGTCACTGTGCCTCCCACCTGGCCACAGCTCTACAGGAGAAACCCAGCCCAGAGCTGCTGAGCCAAAGCTGGATGCCTCCCAACTACACCCAGCTGCCAGGCCTACTTGGTCTCTGGACCCACTTCTCACCGTGATGCACTTAGAATATGCCATCAGCACCTGCTCCACTTGGCTTGCTCTCTTGGGTTCCTGGAATATCTGAAGAAGGGAAAGAATGTCTCCCAGAAAAAGGCTTTGGAATGCTGGGTCTCAGGTCTGCTTGAGACCCTGGGTTTTGTGACCTAGAAACAGGAGGACCTCACTGAGTCAAGCTTTGGGGAACCCTCTGGGCCTGTAGTCAGGGGCCAGAAGAGGTGGGGTTGAGAACTAGGAGAAGCTGAACCATCCCAATTTGACAGCAAGAGAATTCCAGGAGGAGCTCTGGGCAGCACTGTCCTCAAAAGGGGGAGGGGTCCAGCTGAAGGGCCACTCACCTTTTTCCTGACAGCCAGGCGGGCCAGCAGACCACTCTTGTCCCAGTGAGCATGGACCTGGCGCTGGTACTCATAGGAGGGGAAAAAACAGACTACCCCTCCAGGGACCACATTGCACAGGTTACAGAGAATGCGGCCTGTCTCGTCCATCTATGGAAGACAGATAAGGAGCCTCATGGCAGTAATACCCACATAAGAGTTGCTTGCATTACCCTAAAAACCAAGGACAGAGAACCATTGTGTGACTAGGCCACAGAGGATGATGGCCAACTGGCTTCCTGAGTGGAATGTGCCAGCCACCTTCCTACCAAACATGCCCAACTCCTTCTGGTGATTGCCCACCTTTATGGCACATGTCCCAATGTCAGCATCCCAGTGATAAAATATAATGTTGGTTCACCAACTCCCAATGTCTCAAAGGATACCATCCATGATAAGCCAGGCACTGAACACCCCAGGCATGCCACTGGAGATGTGCCTAAAACCTGCAACCCTGGTCCGGGCAGGGGCCCATAGAACCAAGGGACCATAGAACCAAAGGAAATGAGCAGTGTTCTCATTCCACACTAAAGGGATACATGAAGGTTATAAGAAAGTTTACTTACCAGCCTAAGGGGTAGGGGAATGGCTCAGACCTTCCTTGATAAACATCTATAGATCCTACTCATCCTGTGCCAGGACTAGCCAGGACCACCCACCCAAGAGCTCTCTCCCCTGCCCTAGGAGGGCTGTAGGAAGGCTGCTGCTGGCACTCACCATCTGAGGCAGCTCTCTCTTCTGGTATGTGAATTCCAGCTGCTGGTTGGAGGGCCCGCTGCAGATGACGAGGGGCAGGATGTTGTCTGGAGGGATCACGTGGCCTGGTGAGACCCAGGAAGGGGATGAGAACCTGGCAGACTATTCTGCCAGGCAAAGTCCAGGGAGGGTGTTTTCCTAACCTGTCTCCCAGATGAGGAAGATTTATAACATACCTACCCACCCACCCCACTGCCACAGTAACAGTGGGCAATGCTGATGGTGGGGCAGAGTGTAAGGGCAAGGGGAAGTGTGCTGGAGAAGGCAAGGCCCCTATCCTGTGGTCTCCTCAGCCCTGAGTCTCACATGCAGCAAAACCAAGACTACTGGGGCCAGAGTGTGCCTGGTTTGTCCCACCCTGGACATGGATCCTCACCACAGGAAAACTCCACCACTCGCTCAGCTTCCACCCCAGCACATGCCAGCAGCTGTTCTCGAAAGTCAGACACCTGCAGGTCACAAGGTCAAGACTTTGTGACCTCCAAGAGTCTGAGGAAAAGGAACCTCAGGCCGTGACTTGGGGGTCCATGGGTGAGGGTAGAGCCCTGGCACAGAGAGCAGAGAAGTCTGGGCCAGGAGGCCAGTATGGTAGAAATAGGACCTGAAAGAAAAGGTGGGTGATACATTAGCAAAAAAAAACAAAACAACCGTTAATGACATCCAGTGTTGGCAGCCTCATTAGACAACCTGTGGGAATAGCAAAGGAAATTTGGCCAATTTGGCACAGAGATTCTCAACCTAGCTGTGCACTAAAACAAAACAAAACAAAACAAAAAAACACCAGAGGGGATTTCAAAAAAAATCCAAGTGCCAGGTCCTAGCTCAAACCACTGAATAAGAACCTCCAGGGTTTTCACCTATCAAACTGGCAAGAATCCAAGAGTTTAATCACTCTGTGGAGAAATAGGCATTCTTAGATATTGTTGGATACAGAATAGTTGCCATCCTTGGGCAGAGGAATCTGACAGTATTTAGCAAGTTAGATGTAGTTTTTAATCGGCATCCTATATCTAAGATCTACTCTGATGATACAGCCTATAAATACCAATTAACGTGCACATAAGGATCTTTCTTTGGAAGTTATTTGCCCATAAGAGACTGGTTGAACTACCCCTGCTACATCCACTGAAGAATGACCATCTTTAGTGCTAATAGATGGAATTGCCAGGACAACACACAGATAAGAAACAACTATCATCATACCTTTGATGTTATTTAAAAAGCAATATGTGTGTGTGTGTGTGTGTGTGTGTGTGTGTGTGTGTGTGTGTATATATATATATATATATATATATATGCTTATTTTTGCAAACAAAGCAAAAACACTCCAAATTACGACAATGAAGAGATAAAGCATTAGCTACTGAAAATGATTACCTTATGGGGGTGAAGAACCAGCTGGTAAGGGATGGGAGTGGGGGATGGGGTTGTAGCTCAGGGTAGAGTGGATGCCTAGCATGTGTGAGGCATGGGGTTTGTTTCTCGGCACTGCATATAAATAAATAATATAAATAAATAAAATAAAGGTCCGTTGACAACTAAAAAATATTTTTTAAAGGGATGGGAGTGAGATATGGACGTTATATACTTTAAAAACAGAATTAAGTCAAAAATGAAAAAGCAAACTCTGAAGTTGGAAACAAAAACAACAAAAGCCTAGTGACCTGTCAGACTGTGAGCAAGCACACAAAGAAAAGCCTGATTTCAGGGGCTGGGGATGTGGCTCAAGCGGTAGCGCGCTCGCCTGGTGTGCTTGCGACCCGGGTTCGATCCTCAGCACCACATACCAACAAAGATGTTGTGTCCGCCGAGAACTAAAAAATAAATATTAAAAATTCTCTCTCTCTCTCTCTCTCTCCTTTCTCACTCTCTCTTTAAAAAAAAAAAAAAAAAAAAAAGAAAAGCCTGATTTCAAATGACTTTATATTCTTACAGAGCAAAGAAATCTTAAAAAATGAAACTCGGATCAGTTAGAAATAGTGTTGTCTTATAATTTTGAAACTTTTAAGTATATTGTGGGATTGAACAAATAAGTAGTTATATTAATAAGAAACCAAATGTTCATTCAGCAACAAATGTCATAAACATTTTTTCCTTGTAGTTATATATTTACTCTACCATGTGCTAGGGGTCATATAAATTGATTCTTTGATTTTGATTAGAAACATCAATACAGACTCGTGCTTCTGAGAGCACATCTCCTAGGTCTGTCTGCTAAAGTACCCAGGAGCAATGGTAACTCAGAAGCATCAGGGTCACCCTAGTATCCAGATTTTTACATACTGCCCCCCACTGAAAGAAACCAGAAACCCTGGAGAAATGGAATGACCCCACTGTGGAGCCAGGCAGACAAGAGTTCAGCCTGGGACATTTGGTTGTCCAGAAGTAAAGAAGGCATTCCAAGACTATGGGGTGGCAGGAGGGGCTCCTCCCATCAGCCAAATTTGAGATGATCTGAGTCAAACACAATAATGACTACAAACTTTAATATATGGGATGAATAAAAATCTATGAATCTAGTCAAACAGAATGAAAAGAAAGCCACAGGGGGGATTCCCGCAGGGATCTGAGGCGGGGAACCACTGCCTGAGGCTCTGAGCAGTCAGCCAGCCAGTGAGTTCTCTTCAGAGTGTGAGGCTAAGGAAATAATCCCTGTGCAGAGATCCAGTTATATTTACCACAGTACTGTTTAAAACAGAGAAAAAACTGGGAAGAGCCCAAATGTCTAACAAAACGAGTGGTTATATGAAACAGAACACATTCATATAACTGGAATCCAGTGCAGCTAGAGTATGATGAAATAAATCTATACTTGCTGTCAGGGAAAAATGTTTATGAAATTTTGTTGCTGAGTGAAAAAGCAATTACTAGCAGCATCTAGAATGCCATTTTTTGTTTTTAAAATATGTATGCACACATATAAAAATCATATGCAAAAAAGACTATTACAAAGATATATGCCAACATAAATCTTCCGTTGGTGAAATTATGTTCTATTTTCTCCCATTTTTACTTCTCTCTGCTTTCTAAAATGAAAATTTACAAGAGCAGGTTGATACCTCTGGTGGTGGGTGCAGAAAGGGAATGGCAAGGAGGCACCGCAGAGTTCCGATTACTGCAGAAGGCTTCAGAAACCAGAGGAAGCAGTGGTGCCCCCACCTACACCCAGAGCCCAGACAGGAAAAGTACAGCAGTGCCACCTAGCGGACACTGCTGGGCCTGTATGAGTTGACCCCTTCCTGGTGTGGAGGTCCAGGGGACTGACAGGGAAGAGGCTTGGTGTGCCAGGTTGCCCCTGCCCCATCCCGATACCTGGGACACCAGAGGCTGGGATTGGTGTCCTTACCGGCTGCATGGTGCCACCTGCAATGACTACTGCCCGGCATTCTTTCACCACCTGGGCAAAGTGCACAGCTGGATTCAGGAGCAAGAATTTGAGGCTGCTCTGACTGAGGCTGCCTGAAAAGAGATACACACACATGGGGAGAAGGTTGGGAACAGCCTGAGCACAGGCTCGAGTTGAGTCCATGAGCTATCTCTTTCTCTTTAATAAAAACAACCTCATTTCATCTCCAGCACAACCCACCGAAGTAGATAGTACTATTGTCTTCCTTCCTACGTTTCCAATTTCTAAGAGGAAACTAAGTGCAGAGAGAAACTGGTCAGTCACATAGCATGCAGGTGATGGAACCAAGACTCGAATCCAAGCCCACCTAATCTTAACACCGGACTATAGGGTTCTCCAGCAATGCTGTCTGCGAGGACCCAGCATCTCTGCATCCTGGCTCCCCAGGAACCCTGCTTGCCCCAGGCCATGGGAGGCCAGCCAACACTATGCCTCCTTATTCTATGCTAGGCAGGTACAGGATGTGTCCAGTCTCTGGCTTGATTCCCTGGCCCCATCAGGTTTTCTCTTTCTTGGGAAATGAGCCTGACCTAACCATGACCCCAGTTCTTTCAAGTAAACAGCTAATTACCTTGGTGGCTCAGGATGACCCTGCCATCTTGGTTGGCAGTGGTGAGAGCTGCAAGGAAGCCTTCGATGTGCATCAACGGGGAAGTGGGCCGCGGGGCCCTGGCCTCATCCTCCTCCACAGGGGTTGCAGGAGCTGTACAAAGCAGGACAGGGAGAAGGTGCCCTGAAGTTAGGTCCACATCCTTACCCTAAGCCTGCAGCTGGCTCTGCTTTTCCACCCTCCCAACTCACCCTTGGTGACAGCAGGCTGCAGGCTCTTTAGGAAATGCTGAAACCCAGTCAGTTTGGGCTGCAACCGGGAAGATGGGAGGACTGCTCCATAGCGTTCTGTGAAGCCAAAGAGCTGGGTAGGGAGGAAAAAGGGTGGTGGAAGAATGAGAAGCAGTATGAGTGGAGACCCCACAGCCTACAGCCCGCCCAGCTCACAAACAGTTCCCACCATGGAGAGGGAAAACAGAGATGAGTCCATGGGCCAGAGAGGGAAGCAGTGAGGCAGCAGGCAGGGCGCCACTGGCTCCCTCTGGACCCACAGTAAAGGGGGTTACCTTCCTGCTGACCATGCTCTTCTCGAAATACCGCTGAACCTGCAAAACCAACATCGATGGCACGCATGTGTCACAAAGAAGCGAGTTATAATCTACATGAGAAACCAGTCATCCCAACCACCAAACAAAGCGGCTCACAAGGTGGGGGCTCTGCCAAATCGCAGATACAACCTTCTCACCAACATCTCAATAGCTCTGATCTAAGGGTGATCGATGGAAGTTATATGTCCTCGATTTTCCTTCCAAGTGATACCATGTAAGTTGGGCCTCAAAGAATTTAGACTCAGCTGGGCATGGTGATGCACACCTGTGACTCCAATGAGTTGGGTGGCTGAGGTAGCAGGTTTCAAGTTCAAAGCCAGCCTCAGCAATTCAGTGAGGCCCTAATCAACTTACTGAGACCCCATCTCAAAAATGGGGTCATGGTTCGGTGCTTAAGTGCCCCTGGGTTCAATTCCCAGTACCAAAATATAAATAATAATAATAATAATAAAAAAATCTATGAGCAAAGGCACAAAGAACTGAAACTTGGGGCTCATTTCAAGCAAGGCTGGAGTACAACTTAGTTGGCGGTTGAACACGTGTAGATTGGTCTTGACGAGGAATGCTACATTGATAAGACTAAAGTCTGGGAAGATTTGTACAAAGAAGCTGGGCACACCTATAATCCTAGCAACTTGGGAGGCTGAGGCAGGAGGATCCCAAGTTCAAAGCTAACCTCAGCAACTTAGCAAGGCCTGGCTCACTAAGTAACTTAAGTGAGACCCTGTCTCAAAATAAGGGCTGGGGATGTAGCTCAGTGCTAAACATTCCTGGGTTCAAGCCCTGGCACCAAAAATAAATAAATAAAAGATTTCTACAAAACAGTGACATCCTAGCCAGGTGTGGTGGTTCACATCTGTAACCCCAGAGGAGGCTGAGGCAGGAGGATCATGAGCTCCAGAACAGCCTGGCAACTTAGGAAGATCCTGTCTCAAAATTTAATTTTTAAAGAAGGCTCAGTGGTAGAACACTGGCATGGTGTATACGAGGCCATGGGCTTGATTAAATAAATAAATAAATAAATAAATAAATAGAGTGACATCTTTAGTTAAGATCCACTCAATTGTACCTTGTAAAGTAAATGAAAGGAAGGAGGCGAGAACAGAAGCAAGCAGGGGCCAGGAAGAAAGCAGGAGCAAATAGAGCCTGCACGGAAGTCACAGCGGTGGGAGGGAAAAGCTGGGATAATTCCAGAGTTATTTTAGGCCTCGGAGCTTGGCAACTATTTAGCTATAGGACACAAAGGGAAGAAAAGTACCAAGGATGACTCAGATTTCCAGGGTGTTTGATGGGATAATGGCATTGACAGTGACCAAAAGGGATTAACTGGGGAAAGCTGGTTTGAAGAAAGGTGGGCAGAAAGGGACAGTCTAAGATAGTACAGCTGGGCTCAAATGTGCACTCGTCCACTCAGCAATGATGCACTGGGGCGAGTCCTGTGCTCCTTATCCTCCCGAGCAACCTCCCTGAGCCTCGGCTTCCTTTGTTTTCAAATGGCAACAGCACATCCACCTGGGAATCACAGAGCCAGCACACAGCCCCAGTATGTACTAAGTACTCTGTCCATGAAGGTGATTATGGTTATCAATTTGTAATCCATAGGCTGTCATCCCAGTGACAGTGCTGTACCCCATTAGGAGAATCCTGGACATTCAGGACTAGAGTAAGAAACATCTGTGGCTGTGACTGAACCCAAGGCTGCCACTGGGAGTCAATGGGTCAAGCAGCACCAGCACCATTCTCACTCAGCTCAGCCCTCCCAGATGGAACCAGGATCATGCTCCTTTAATGAGCTCCCTGCTTCTGTCCTAAAGTCCAGGGGAAAGACTGTGTCTGAAGACAGATGGAAAGGGGGGGGTGGGAGGACGTGGGAGAGGGGTGGGGAGGACCTGTAAGGTACAAAGAAGAGCCTCTCTTTTCACCAAGCTGGAAACCCCATGACCCTAGACTGTTTGGTTCCTGCCGATATGTTGCTTGAAGGGTTAAGTAATTATTGTATGTATGTTTTGGTTTCTCAGACCTTAAACTACTCGACTACAGAAGGAATTTGCTTTTTATTTCTCCCATAGTCTTCATGCAGTGTCTGCCTACAGGCAGTAATAAGAAAGAAACCTGATGTGCTAATAAGTGGTGGCGGGGGCTGGGGTTGTAGCTTAGTGATTGAGCATTTGCCTCATATGTGTGAGGCACTGGGTTAACCCTCAGCACCACATAAAAATAAATAAATAAAACAAAGATATTAAAAAAAAAAAAGTGGTGGGGGCCTTTACCTTGAACAGGTTAATGTTGTCCACCTGGCTCTGAAAGAGGAAGTCATTGATGGTCTTCAGCTCTGTTCCTAAGAGCAGACAAATGAAGGGCGTTGGGAATCTGCCCTGAAGCCCCTAGCTTTGGTCCCAGATTAAAGCTTAGAAGTGGCTCAGATCCCTCTGGGCCCTAGGAGAGCAACTCCCTCACCTGTCTTTGAGAGGTTCTGTGTATTAGGATTTTGCTTAATGTCCCCTAAAAAAAAGAAAATGCAAATAGGTCAGGATAGTGGTCCTCTGACCCCCATTTCCCCGTCTTCTCGCTCTACCCTGTACCTACTAAGAAGAACATCCATATTCAAACATATTTTTATTTGTTTTTGGTTATTTATAGCATGCAAAAAAAGCCAGAGAGGGCAGGGGGTTCCATGAAGCTCACATATCTGCAAAAGGAACACAAAGCCTTGCGATTTCATTCAGCCCCAGGTATACAGGGGCACAGGAACAAGTACAAGCTGCCCTCGGCCATATGGTGCTGTGGCCAAGGCAGAGATGGAATCTAAGAGCAATACAGGATAAGATCCTTCCAGAAAACCCCACTTGGTTTCAGGAACTTTACTTTCTACAAAAACCTTCAAAGGCACTACCATCTGACAAAGGAAAGGATCCCAGCACAGACTAGCATGAGAAGCCTGGGCCTGGAACCAGAAGGCTCACTCACTGGGCTCATCAACCACAGGCAGGTCCTGATTTGAGATTTAGTTACTCATCTATAAATGAGGGCTAAAACACCTGGCCTGCTCTCCTCACAGGGGCAAATGAGAGCATACATATAAAAATGCTCTGAAAACACCCCAGGACAGTAACTATGTCACAAGGTGTCATTAATTTAATAGTGTAATGTATTATTATTGCACCCATAGAGTACTGTCTGGCAAAATAAAAGGATTCAGAACCTGGGCAAATGAACGAGGATTCTAAAAAACAGAAAATCAGACAACTAGAATAAAAAGGAATGAGAATTTCCCAAATTAACAACCCAGACAATCCTAAAGGGCACAGAAGATCTAGGAGCCCTAACCGGCATCCAAGGACAAAGACCAACAAGTTTTGCAGGCCAGAGGTGAGCCTGGGGAAGGTGCTCTCCTACCTCCCAGCATAGCCACAAACTTCTCCAGCAAATACAGAATCTGCTTAATGTACATCAGGTTCTTGGCCTTCAAACGCTTCCTGAGGAGAAACCAACAGACATCACATGGCTTGCTCAGACAGCAGCTTCCCCCATCTGCCCCCAGCCACAGCCTGTCTTTCTGCTACCTCTTAAGCTGGGCCACAAACTACAGATTCTCCCTGGAAAAAAAGGCTGGCCAAGGCCCAGGGCCCTCAGAGCCAGCTGTTCTGTTCCAAGCAGCCTAGGTCTCATGAAGGACATACCACAATGGACTTAGGACCTGAGCAGAAAGCCGATGCCTGGTCTGAGCCCAAGCCAGAGTCTTGGAGGCTGACTTGTGAGGCCACTGAGACCGAGCAGAATTCTCCCGTCTACCTCAGAGGGTAAGTGTCTCACCCATATCTTTCCATATACTGGAGCAACTGGGAATGGGCCTGGCAGAGCTGGGGAGAGAACACAGACAACGGTGTGAAGGCAGACCAGGCTCTGGCCAAGAACAGAGAGGGCTGTCCAGGTGAGACCTTAGCCCACGCATAGGAAATGCCCACCAGCACACACAGGAAGGTCAAGGTGATGGGGAGCAAAAGTGGGGCTCATGTAAAGGCATGGTTTGAGGCCCCTGGGCTGAGGTTGTTGAAAGAGAGGAAAAGGAGGTTCTGCTTCATGTCTGCTATGGGCCTGGACAAAACATGAGGGAGAATCCCTCAAGCCATCTCCCTGATGGTTTTTACTGGGCTGGGAAAAAAACTTGTAGTCTACTAAGAGTGAGGTTCCAGGTAACCACTGCATCCTGGCCTAAGGTCAACCCAAGCTTTGGTCAGCACAGATGGCAGATGCTCAGTGAGTTTCATGGTCAAAAACCAGTGGTCAAATCCTGGCTCCCATCTGAGCTGTGCACTTCTAGGCACAACTGCTTAACCCTCTCTGAATCTGCAAACTCCTAAGTAAACTTACCATCCCACTGTAAGGGCAGCATAAAGAGCAGAGATACCTGGTATAGTATACAATACATAAGAGAGTAGATTACAGAGATCTTGTGCCTTCCTCAGAGCACCATCACAACTAATGAGTCCTGCTTCCCTCATGCCACCATCCCAGCTAAGACAGAACATTAGCAGCATCCTGGACTGGAGGGGCCCAGGATGACATGGGCAGGTGAAAAGCAATGAAATAAGCTGGGTCCCCACAGTTTTATGGGTAGCCAAGACCAGTACCTTGGCTCACTGCAGCCTCTGCCCAACCCCATGTTCCCAGGAATTCCAGGTATAGGTATCTATAGAGGTAAGTACTTATAAAG
The DNA here is from genome assembly GCF_964194105.1 of Spermophilus citellus. NCBI lineage: Eukaryota > Metazoa > Chordata > Mammalia > Rodentia > Sciuridae > Spermophilus > Spermophilus citellus. The sequence goes on along the minus strand of NC_138197.1, from coordinate 24,907,657 downwards.
TCTCTCCGCCTTCTGGCATGTCAAGACAGAGAGAGGCCAACCCACCTGGGAACCGGTGACCTCTGTGCTGTAGATGCCTGTGATGGTATCAATCAGGTTGTGTGCCTCATCAATGATGACCACCTGGCCCTGCAGCCGGATGCCAGCAGCCTCCCGGGTGGCAGCATGCAGCAGCATTGGATAGGGCAGCACCACCAGCTGGAGGGGGAGAGAGACAGGGCTCAACCTGCAATGAACTTGCCCAGCCCACCTAAGTCCTGACGTGACCTGTCCTATTTCCAGTCTGGACCATGAGTAGAGATATTCAAGTGAGGAAGTTACAGCAGAGTAGCATTTATAGCAATAGACCTTTTCTCAGGAGCTTGATGTAGGATGTCAAGTATATGAAACAGTAAAATTGGAGATGATCTGACTGAAGAGAATAGAGGGAAGGGACTGAACTCCTGCTACTGAGCTTCATCTTAGCCCCCAAGGCTCCTCTCACTGTAGTTTCTCAGAAATGTACTCTTTTCCTGGCTTCTATCTGGTATCCCCCAAAAATGCCAATTTGGCCCTGAAGCCCGAAGCCACTAAGGCTCCAAGGGCCTTCCCTGACCCTACATTCTGGAAAAAAAATGGTTATGTGGCATCAGTATGCTGTATGACCTGAGCCTCGCCATAGTGGGGGCGGCATCTCAAACTAAAGAGGAACAAGGAACTCCTTCATGGCCTGCAGCTCCAGTTAGAGCCAAGAACTACCTCCTACCCCTCCGGAGTACTCACCTGGGCTGCAGGGATAGCAAACCGGCTCCCATAATAAGGGCAGGCCCAAGCCTCCTTCCCAAGAGTCACCAGCTGCTCCATGTCCTTCACCTCCACCAGGATCTCATCCCGGAGAAGCTGCATCTGCTCATGGTTATAGAAGGGGCAGGCAGCCTTGGTCTCCTGCTGCCTCCTCTTTGGCTTGTCTTCCTCAGCTCTGTTTTTCTTCTCTGCAGGTGGTACAGGTGCAGGGGAACAATGACAGGAAGAACAACTCTCTCTGGAGCCAAGATGTTAAGACCCACTCCCACCAGGTGGGGTCTATACGACCCTTCCAAATGGTCTCATTAGAACACTCTGAAATTGTACTTTGTGTTCTCTGTAAAGAGCCTGTAAAATTATTTCCAAGGACTAGAACTTGACACTGACCTAGGAAATAAGTACACCTTCCCAAGAAGGGGCCCTCAGGAGGGAACCAGGGCCTGCTCTGCCTTGTTACCACGTCCCTGGTCAAGCCCTATCACAGCCCTTCTGTCAGTTCCACCCTGCTCCTGCCCTCAGCACCGCCCCAGGCCACATACAGTCCTAGTGCCTACCGTGTTTGCTTCTCTGTATCTCCATGCAGCGGTCATTGATAAGCTGCACAGAACCCAGGTTTTTCACATCTTCATTCACACAAAGGTTCTACAAGACAGGAGCAAAAAAAGAGGCAAAGAAATGGTGCTGGCTAAATGACATGCAAGCAACCAGTAGACCTGCCCTGTTGGCCTCTCCTCCTCCCAACAAGGGGTGGTAGGGCCAGGGACAGGGCTGTGCTTCTACTGCTCAGTCAGCCTCAGCCCCATCGACTTTCTATGCCTGGAAGATAAAGGCACAGAGAGGAAGCTGAATGGCACCTGGGCTGGGACATCTGCCTCTGCTAACCTGCCGGGAGCCAAGGGAGACGAGCCGGGTTTCCTTGCCAAAGGGGCTCTTCTGTACTTCGTGCACAAACTGGGCCAGCTGGGAATGTGTCCGACTGCAGTAATAAATCTGGTCAAGGGAAAAAAAGGGGACTTCAAAGAGGGGACTCTAACATCCCCAAATATTCTCTGCACACAGAGGGATGCCATGGCTTTAAAGCCTGTGGAGACAGGAAGAGTGGCTGTAAAGCACACACCTGAGGCAAGATAATGTCATCTCACATCAGATCTCATCTGATGAGGGAACTAGGAACTGCACAGGCCACCTAAAGTTCTAGTTCAAGGGAATGCCCACAGAGGCCACTCCTCCCATAAGTCATGCCCATCTTCTAACCCAACCACTCTGAAGGGCTTGTGATCGTAGGAAAGATGATTTCCCCAGAGCTGATTTTTAACATGGCAAAGATTCCTCAATCATCTGGGGAGAGCATGTCAGGGGAAGATTGTCCCCCTGAAGAAAGAGGTAGAGGTGGAGCTGAATACCTTCTTTCTACTCTGGGATTTAGCAGAGAGAGAAGAGGAAAAGAGAAAAATGGGGGGGGGGGCACGGGAGAGGAGATATCTACTTTGAACAGAACACAGAAGTCTTGAACGAAATCAAATATTTTTAAAATTTGAGAGGTATCATAGCCATATCTCACTGCACTCCATGCAAACATGAATACAATCGAGAAGAAACACACACAGGAGAGTCCAAAGGCAATGTGCTCTTCCCTGTCCCACCCCTCACCTTGTACCACTGCCCACTGGAGACAAATCACTGAAGCCCTTGGCCCCGAACAGCTGCCTTCAATGATCTGGGGCAACATGCCCAGGCCCTGGGAGCAGGCCCTTCTGGTAAGTTAACAAAAGGCTAATCTTTGGGCCTGGGAAACCATGAAGCCTGTGGGTTTAAGTTCTTCACTGAAAGAAGGCTAAGAAGCAACTGTAGTGACTTTTGTGTTCTCGCCAGAGGCAGAGAGCCCTTGACTCAGGCCCACACACAGAAATACACAAGAACTCAGCATCTTACCTTAGTTATATGCTCTTCCTCCAGGTCATCCTCATCCTCATCTACTCTGTGAGAGCAACAGAACACAGAATAGCTTCCCTCAGCAAACTCAGGTCAACTACAAAACATCACTGGTAAGTAGAGTGGAGCCCTTTTCCTGAGAAGCCCACAAAGCCTCAGTGTGAGCGCTGAGCCTGAAGGACAACACAGAGCAACAGCCCAGCAACAAGCCTCTACCAAAGCAGCAGGTACTCCTTGGCTCAGGACACTCGGGCAGGCTCCAGGCCCAGCTTCCACTGCCACTGTGGAACCCAGGGAAATGTGGAGAGAAAAAGGGAAGGGCATCACGTTCCCAAACCTATGTTGCAAGCTGAAATGCTGGAGACTGGGTGTTTGACTCAGAGTCATAGTGGGCTCCTCTCCTCCCACTGTCCACCCTGTAGAAAACTACACTCCCCTCAGTTTTCCAAGAGAATTTTGATTTCTTCAGGGACTTTGGACAAATTGTTCTCTTGGCCTAGAAGGCTCTCTCCCCGACTGTACTAACTCCTGCTCCATGTTAAGATCTCAGCATCAACATGGCCTTTCTTGCCTTGACAACCTGAAGTAGGTCTGCTGCCCTGACATACCCCATGGCAATCTGCACCTGTTCACTGTGACATCTCATTCAAAGCCACATATTCCTGGTCTGTCTCCTGTCATGTGTACAGGACAGCAAGAAGGTCTGTGTCTGCTGAGTCTCCGGGCCCTACTCAGAGCCTGGCAGCAGTAAGAACTTCACAGACATTTCCTGGTGAAGTCACAACCAACCAACTCAATAAGTGAAAGATGCTGTCACTTGTAACCAAACCTCTACTCTTCTCAGTGCTTCAGACTTCCCTTCCCAAAAGTGAATGAGAAGCCCACTGGCACTGAAATTAGGAGATAAATTTAGCCAACATTATCAGTTGAGGCTGCTTAAAAACAGAAAATGCTCTTATAGACTCATGCTATCTACTGGAGCATCATATGGAATAGAAATGCTTTGTTCACCATGAATGAGTTTTTTTCTTTTTTAAGCAGAAATGCAATTGCCTTGTACCATTAGAAAAGTTATTTACAAGGTTGGCTTCTTGATCAATAAACAACTATTGTCAGTTTTGTCTCAAAGGCTTGGATTTAAATTACTCATCACAAGTCAGACAAGGTCAGCAGGATCTAGGTGAGGGGAAGGACATGTAAAGAACTGCACAGCAGAAGTTTTGTATGAGGAATCTGTAATGTCCTGAGAGGCTCACGTCTCTCTGAAAACACCAGGGTATCAGAAATTGGGGAAGCTAAGCTGCATGATTATAGCTCTTGCCCAGACCCTAAGAAGCATTTTATTCCTCTAATATTCACAAACACCTCTCAGTTCTTTACCTTGTTTCCAACGGACTTTAGGGAAGAAGTAGAAGCTACAAAGCCACCTTTGGGAAGGGTTTATGGGACACTCATGATTTTCCCCATCACCCTCAGGGAAGGGTCAAAGGTATATTTTCTCATCCTTGCCCTGAACTCTGCTGGAGTGCAGATCCCAGCATCTTCTCCCCACCACCAGTGATGCCATCATCCTTCTTCCCTCCAGAGTCTTGGGGAGTGTTTTAGCACAGGAGGGAAAATCAGGGGAAACTTTTCAGAGGATGACCATACTTATGAGGAAGAAATCTAAACTAATGCGCCCAATCTTCTCTTCTACAAAGTTTCAAGCAGAAACAGGAAGTATGCTCTCCCAGTCCTACTCAGCAACCCCCTAGAGGGCCACATTCATGATCTTGGCTGTCACCAGGAGGACTGCAGGTGAAATGGCCAATACATATTGGAGCTTAGGTCAGGACCCTTAGGCATTTTTTTGTAGAGGTGACGGGGCAGGTCGCAGGCCTTCTGCCTCTGGACTGAAAACTCATAGGCCCTCTCCTACCAGTAAAATGCACCACCACACAAACTTGGAAATAATTAAATGAAGGCCATGAATCCTCTCTAGACCACCTACAGACTTTGACATTTTTGGCATTTCTGAATTTCTACAAGGACTGAAACTAACCACTGTCTGATTATTCAGTCCAACTAACCTGCACAGAATACAGCTAGCTGCAGCCAAACACTGTGGGCCCTGGGCATGAAGAGTTTAAAAGTCCAGGCTCCTACCCCACAGCACACAGCCCAATCAGAGAGAGGAAGACAGACCCAATCAAAGCTAGTTCCTGAGCAAAACACAGCATGGGGCTGATAACCAGGACCACTTAGATGACAACTGAGCAGGGCCTGAAAGGAGGTGAAGGCATTTGCCAAGGGAGGAGAGAAGGATGATTTAGAGGGAATAGCATGAGCAAATCCTCAGACAGAACAGAAATGCCCAGCACACTTGGAGTGTAACTTCAAGCTGCAGCATCCGACTAAGACCATACCTAGAGCACACACTCATAGGGCACCAGTGGAATTAAGCTGGGGGTAAGAAAAAAGGATCACAGGAAGGGCTGTGTGGCCTGGAAATGGCCTACTTGTTCTCTTTAGGGTTTTCTGGTGCTCCCAGCAGGTGACTAATGAAGTGGAAACCTAAGCATCTGGACCAACAGAAACCGTAAGGAGGAAAAAAAGCTCAAACTAGGGATTCCTTGGTTTGGTCATGAACTTCACACAGTGCAGTTTGGAAGCTGAGAGCATGGGATCTAGAGCCTGGCTGTCTGGGTTCACATCCCAGCCTTTCTACCTATTTAGCCTGTGGCCTCCGTCAAGGCACAGCACCTAGTTGGGCTGCAGTTCCAATTACTGTCATCACTGAGCTGCTGTAAGGTAAACTGAGTAAATACATAAGAGGCCACTGACAGGCACAGGAGAAGAGCCAGCTATCACTAGACCTTGAGAAGGCTCCTGGTTTAAGCAAAACGGGCAGGTGGCTGCCACTCCCTCTCAGCAGATTCTTCACAAGTGTCTCTGGCATGGGGGAAGAGCTGCCTCCCCAGAAGTCCCCAATGACTGTGGGTGGTGGCATGAGGTGGCAGCAGCTGTCTTACCCGCAGGCTGTTCTTTTCTCCTCATCACTCTCATATTCCGCAAGGACAAGCTCCTCCTCCCCAGATTCCAGCTGCTCTAGTTGCTCTGCCTCTGTCCCTGTTGCCAGCATCTCCCTGCTGAGGCGGAGGAGACTCTCAGTCTCTTCTTCTTCTTGTCTCTGTGTAGAATTGGCAGTGGGAAGAGGAAGAAGACTCAGCACTGGGGCCCCCACCTCCTGAAGGAGTTAGCCTGCATTTGTGGCCATCACCAGGAACAAAGCACCCAGGGAGGCCTATTAACACAAACCTCACTGTTTGACTGGAGAAGTCCATTCCCAGGCTCTATGCCTCCACCACTCAAGCTGTCCAACTACTGGGTGAGGAGAATGTGGCCAGTGGGGGACAGGGAGGAGTCTGAGGCCCTGGTCACTCACTTGAGTCTCCAGGCAGTGTGACCTGCCTAGACTCTATGGTGGGACAACACTCACCAGGCGCTTGGTTGCATACTTGAGCTGTGCATTGTGGCGGGTCTGCTGCAGGCGCTCTTCCCGCTTCCTCCTCCTGATCTGCTCCTCCTACAGAGGGAAGCAGTTATAAAGGATATGCCAGCAGGAGGCCAACCATGCCTTTCCTAGGAAGCCCCCGCCACACCTTCAACCTCTGCAGGTCTCAGTGCAGGGAATCTATCCTCCCTCTTGAAACCACACTAGTAACCAAATTCACTGCATAATTGAGTTTGCAGCCTCACCCCTCCAAACCACATTGTCAAGAGCAACAATTAGGATCCTTTCCCAGGGAAGTAATGACTGGAGAAGGGCTAGACATCAGCTCAAACAAACAGGAAAGAGGCAGCACCAATGATTCAAGAAAACTGACAGAGGGCTAAGAGGCAATGCAAAGGAGAAGGACAAGGGATACCTAAATCTCAAACGTGGCCCAAAACAATGGCTGAAGCCCATTTACTTGATTACCACTGTTCCTTACTACACAAGATCTCACCTTTAGTCTCTCCACCAGATCCCTTTCTTCTTTCTTCTGTACAAACTGGGTAACCCAGTCTGGTTCCCCGGCAGGCCTCAGGGTGTCAGGGGGCTCTTGGCAGGAAGATGAGGAAAATGGGGGCTGGTCCCTCCCACCACCTAAGGGGTCAGCTCCAGGTTCCAGGAGACGTGCCTCTTCTTGTTGTTTCTTCTGCTCAAAATCACGGAGCCAGGAGAGGGCCCCACAAATGAGACTTAAGGACTTTCCCTACAGGAAGAAAATGACCTTTAGAAACAGAGCAAAATGTAAAGCTTCCCAAATGACTTTCTCCATTTTAGTATGGTGTCAAAGCAGCTCTGGCTTTAAAAATTAAGATGATACTCTAAGACCACCTAGGAGAGGAAAGGAAGATAGGCCACAGAATAGCCAATAAAAACAGGAAGACAGGAGAAGTAAGAATTGGGCCCAAGAAGCAGGAGAGAACGCCTTTTTAAGTATACCAGTTCACTGTTCCAAAAGAGAATTTAAAGTGGTTTATCATGTTATATATATAAATACAGATTGTTAATTAGACAGTGGTGAGATATTACATAAATAACTGCCCCCCCCCCAAAAGAATTATAGCCAAAAAATTTATAGCATGAAGTCTCATATACTTGCTAAGGAGAGCCACACTTGACTCTCAGCTTCAATGCAACTGATGTGCAAATATAAAATGACCCGTCACATGAGTACCAGCGTTTTGTTTTGTTTTGAAAGGAAGCCAACTGCTCTAGAAAATCTACTCTTAAGTTATTTATTTATTTTTGGTACCAGGGACGTAACAGAGAAGCTTAACCACTGAGATACATCCCCAGCCCTTTTTAAATTTTGAGACTGTCTTGCTAAATAGCCGAGGCTGGCCTCAAATTTGCAATCATCCTGCTTCAGCCTCCCAAGTTGCTGGGATTACATGCCCACATTTCTGGTTTTGATTTAAAGATCAGAATTTTCCAAGAGTCCTTGTTCTGGGTTGAATGTATCTCCTCAAAACTCCCATGCTGAAGTCCTAACCACAGTGTCTCAGAATGTGGTCTTATTTGGAAACGGGATCATGGACCCTAGATGAAGACAAGGTCAGAGGTGAAGCAATGTAATCAGACATAGGGAGAAGATGGCCTCCTACAAACCAAGGAAAGAAGCCTGGATGGATCCTTCTGTCAGGAAACCTCAGAAGGAACCAACCTGCTGACACCCTGAAGTCAGAATTTGGAGTTCTGTTGTTTAAGTTCCCCAGTCTGTGGCACCTCATTATGGAGCCCTAAGAAAATGACCCAATTCTTTTAGAGAGGAGACTGCAGTGAGCCCCAAAGGCTGCTACTTGTAGGGTCCAGACGGTGGTTTGGTTTCAGGTGAATCTTCTGTCTAGGCAGTTAGCATTCAGAGCCTGCTTAACCCAAAGGGATCTGAGCATCCAGGGTGGATTTCTAGACCTGCTCCAGTTAAGTGCACTGTAGTAAAACACATGTGCAGCGGGGGAAGCAGCCAGCAGAGAGGGATGCCACCACCAGGCTGCCTGGGTCATATTCCAGCTCCTCTGCTTACCAGCTCTCGGACTCTGGGCTGACCTCTCAAGAATCATTTCCATATATGCAAAAAATAAATTAATTAATAAATAAAAGGGAATAATAATAGTAATACCTTCCTTGTACAAGCATTCAATTGGTTAATATACATAAAGGTTAATATTTAGGGCAGGATCCAAACAATTCCTGGGACACGATAACTGAATTGGAGTTAGCCATTTTTTTTTTGCTATTAATAAGTAATAATAAAATTACCACTCTGCCAAGATGCAGACTATCAGCTTTCATCAAATCTTGGAAGGCCCTATGCCAGAATGACACTTCTGCTTAGTGGATGGATCACACTGCTTTAGAAAAGCCTCATATACCATTTCTCTCAGCTTTTGAGAGAAACTAAATGACAGAGTTCCAGGCAGCACTCCTCAGCTGAACCCAGGGCAGCTGTTGCCTGTGATCTGAGGAGCCAGGGGCTTTACCTGTCACTGGGCTCAGGCAGGCAAGATGCACCACCCTTCCTCATAATAATGACCCAGGGACAGATGCCTGGTTACAAAGCCTCTACCCTTCATCTGAAAGTGAGCTGAGGAAATGAGTATTCACTTACATAAGACTAATTGAGGCTCCACAATTTTACATCCTATAAGAAGATACAGAAAAATCCACAAAAATTGTAGATCTAGAGTGCTGGGGTGGAGCTCACTGGTAGAACACTTGCCTAGTGTGCATGAGGCACTGGGTCCCATCCCTAGCTCCATGAAGAGACCAAAAAAAAAAAAAAAAAAAAAAAAAATTGTAGATTGAAACCTTTTAAAAGGCTGTATAACCAAATGTTCATCTCAACAATGAAATAAACTCAATAAAGCATTCACAGAATATTTAGCTTTAAGCAATGTTATTTCATGGAGTACCATCCTAGATTAACAATTTAGGTCAAGTAAATTCATTTATTCTAACCACCTGCTGGTTGCAGGAGCCCTGGGCTTAGAGCTGAACATGCAGAGGTGCAGAACCCTCTAGTCAGTGATGCACTGGAAAACGTGGCAGAAAACAAAAACAAAAACAAAACACACACCTCCATTCTGGGTGTGATGCCAGGCATCAGCAGGTACCAGGGCACTGACAACAGGAGAGAGTTCCACTGACGGGTGATTTAGAAGATATTAGAACATAAAGGGCAACTGAGTCATAGGAGTAGGTTCACAAAGGGCCACAGAACCATGGCATCAACATGCAAGGGCTGAGCAGAGGAAGATGATGAAAAGTAGGAAGCGAGCAGAGGATGGAGATGGAAAGCTCTGAGAGGGAGAAAGAGACAGGCCTTCAGGTTAAACAAGGATGAAGTCCACTCTCCCAAGTTCTTTTCCAAAAAGAAACATACTAAAGCTGCATCAAAGTCATAAAAGAGCACAAAAACAAAGAAAATAGAAGAGGGGAAATAACCAATTTAAGAAAGATGCAAAAGAGAGAGAAATGGAGGGCTGGGGTTGTGGCTCAGCGGTAGAGCACTTGCCTAGCATGTGCAAGGTCCTGGGTTCGATCCTCAGCACCACATAAAAATAAATAAATAAAATAAAGATTTTTTTTTTTTAAAAAGAGGGAGAAATGGAACTGACTTAGGAGAGTGAGGACTCTAAAGCCCAAGAGCCTGCAAGTCAGCCACAGAAAGGCCCTAAAGCTGGAAGGGCCACAGTTGGCACTGAAGGCAAAGAGATGACCTGACATGCTGGAGAGATGAGATGAGAGTGGGGAAGGGAAAGAGGACTAGATTGAGAGCAGGGGACTGAGGGAAGGACCACACCTGAAGCTAATAGGAACTCTTCTGAAGAAACTGAATGACTCCAGGGAAAATTCCAGATTTACCCAAACCTCGAGGCCCCAATAAAGCAGCACAATCTATAAGATCCCAGGAGGGCTACCTGTACAGACTCCTCGACCACCCTGTTGGTACCTGTCCTTAAACAGCAACAGAAGGACAACAAGATTCACCCCATGAGGACAGCCTCCACGAAAGGAACCCAAACTGAGAGGAAAAACAGCAAACAAACAAAATGAAACAAGGTGAAGGGAAAAAAAAAACCTTCAAATACTATTAAAATGGATATTCTCAGAAAGATACTGTTTTCATAAGTACAAATAGGATACTGTTTGTAAAAATCAGAGACATGAATAGAAAAACTGGGCAATAAAAAATCAAAGAAACTTGGTGAAATCCCTTGAGCACTCAGTAACCTAGATCCTGAAGACCAGACCTATTTCTTTAATCTGTGAAAAATCCAAAGTCATTTTCATGTTCCTCAATTGAAGCAGCTAGGTGCCAGAAAAATCTGGAATATTTCTGTGTTATGGATGAAGTTCTGCCATTTAAATTGTAGGTT